>NC_056745.1:267581581-267729081 GCF_019279795.1 Protopterus annectens | reverse complement strand
ACCACAGCAGGCTAGCAATTTGTCTCAGCCACAGGTGGGTGACTCTGCTTTGGCCATTTGTTGTCCCTCAGACCGCTTATCTTTTATCCTGAATCCCTCTGTGTAGCACCTACAGCCTCTCTAGACCAGGGTTTAGCCATGTCCTCTGTGGTTGTTGGAGTCTCCTCAGTGGGCAAGGGAAACCAACTCCTGTCAGTCCTGGGAGAGGGAACAGGAAAGGTTTCCCTGTTGTGTCAGAATGCTGTGCCCATCCCTGGGAAAGCGGCTGCCATTAGTAACATGGTTGGCACTATTTTTCTGTCAAAACAAATAGAAAACCAAGCAAGTACCTGTTCCTCTTCAAATTTCTTTGGATAGGAGAAGTTTACTTGGATTAACTCAGGGTTTAATTCAGGCTATTGATCCTTCTTGTAGAATACCTTCTGGTAAAAGAAAGATGTATGCCTCTTTTCCTGAAAAGATTCTAGATTCTAAATCTGAATAGAAAGATGTAGAGATGGACTCAGAGCTTCGTCCTCAAATTTTTGATTCAGGCTCAGAGGAGAGCTCATTTTCTTATTCTTCTTGTGGGGGGTTCTCTTTCTCTGAGTCTATTGTTAGAATGTGCCATTGTTTTCAGTGGGAGGGCACTGAGTTTTCTCAGTCCATCAGAAAATACTATGAGTTGTTACAGAAGGATTTTTCAGAGCCTAACATCAATTCTTCTTCTTCTATCTGCTTTAAATGATGCATGTCTTACTGTCTGCATTCTTCCTGATAGTCAGCCAGCTATCCCAAAAAAGACAGATATGATGTATAAAGTTCCTCAGTCTTTTAAATGCTTATACACTATTCCAAAACTTTTCCCACCAGCTATAGCCTTAGTTGACTCCACTGCTGCTAAGCATTTAGTTAATTCCAATCCTGCTCTTTCTAATAAGGATGGAACATTTATTGGTAGGCATGGGGGAAAAGTGTATACTTCTGAAAACTTTGATTTTCAGAATCTTTAAAACTGTCAGACACATAATTTAAAGTTTGTTCTGACATATTGTGAAAGTATGAGGAATGTTTAAGCTACAGTTTCATCTTGTTAGGAAAAAATGTTTTAAATAATTTAGTTTCTTCTATTGCACAGGTGACTACTCACTGCTTGCAGTGTCTTTGTATTATTCTCTTGATAGTTCTTCCAGGGCTATGGCCACTGATACTGTTTTAATGAAGTTTACTGGGATGCATTCTCAGAACCACCTATATGATTTAAAAATGGGAGTTTTAATGCTCCCTTAAAGATTTAGTGTTTGACCCTCCTGCTGCAGAGGTGATCAAAACGTGTGATGAAAGGAGCAAGCTGATCGAGGGAATTTCTAAGATTTTTCTGCCATCCTTTTCCAAATTGTCCAAATGATTTTCTTTCTCCCCATCTAATTTTGGTAAAAAACAGACTAAACAGTCTCAACAGAATTCAGGTAAACAGACATTTAAGAAGAAGTGGTAAGGGATCTAAAACAAAGTCTCAAACCTCCCAAAACCAAGGACAGCCCAACAAGTATGAATGACTATTCAAGAGACATTGTAATCCCTCCCACCCTGGCCCCTCTTCTCTTCCAAAAAATCTTAATTTCCATTTTTCTCTTTGGCAACAGATTATTTCAGACTAGTGGGTTCTGAAAATCATTCAAGAAGGTTGCAGATAGCAGTGGAGGAAATGTTTTCCTTTATGGGGGTCATTCTCCATCCTGAACATCAGACCTTTTCTTTTTCTTCATCAAATGCTGCCCCAAGGATTGATAGAACCAGTTCCTTGTTCCAGGTAAGGAGGGAGTTTTATGGTTGTATTCAATGAAGTTCTTAGTGCCAAATAATAAATAAATAAATAAAATGCTTGGAGACTAGGTCTGGATCTTTCTTTCCTACACCTAATTGTAATAGTACCCACATTCAAAAATATGTCACTTCACAACTGTTATCTTTTCTTTCTCTTTAAAGTTTCCTGGTAACACTAGACTTAAAAGATTATTATAATCACATCCCTATTCATCTGGACCTCAGGTGTTTCTTAAGGCTTTGTGTGTCTGGATCACATTTTCAGCTCTCTGCCTTACCCTTTGGACTATCCACTGCACCAAGAGTATTCACAGTGTATGGCTCCAGTTATATCTCATTGCAGACTACAGGATATTCACATTTAGATGACTTGATTACCTTTGCAGAGTCTTTTTCAAAATGTCAGGAGTCCCACTCTTGGGTGAGAGATCTCTTTTACAAGCTGGAATTACATGAGGACATTCAAAAGCCTTTCTTGTTTGCTTCACACAGAATTGTGTTTCTGGGATGTCAAATAGACATCTTAGTTCAAAGAGCTTTTCTCCTTCAGGAAAAATTTGATCTTTATCTGGATCTGTTTCTAAGATGTTCCACTCAGACTTGGGAGTCATAGCATTTATGATTCTCATGATACCCCTGGCAAGACTTCACATGAGAAAGATTTAGTAATATCTGAAATCACTTTGACCCCAGCATCAACACCATTTATCTTTTCAGATCCCAGTACCGGGGATTGTCAGAACAGAAATATTTTGGGTGAGACAGCAGATATCCTTAAATCTAAGTTTCTTTCTCCATCCTTGCTCCAAAGCAGCCAGTCATACAAAGTCACTTTGGACGTTGCTTGCGGAGCAGTTCTGGGAGGGATACAAGTGCAGCAGGTGTGGGACACCAAAGACAGATGCAAACACATAAATATGAAGGAGATGCTTACCCTGATCGATGCACTCAACTCTCTGAACCATCTTTGATCCCTGGGACCTCTTCAAATGGCTACAGAAAATACCACAATTATTTGGCACATCAACAAGTAAGAGAGGACCAGATCATGCCCCCTTTGCAGACTAGCCACATAAACTTGGGATACAGTTTCACAGTGCAATTTCACAGTAAAGGCATCCTAGGTTCTGTCAGAGCAAAATTATTTACCAGACAAGCTGAGCAGGATCAGGGCAGACCCTCATGAATGGAAACAAGATCGGGGAGTCTTTCAAGATTCGATCCATCTGTGGGGACTTTATCAAGTAGAGCTTTGCCTGCTCTCTGAACAATCAACTGGCAAAATTCTTTTCCAGGACTCCATATAAGAAGGCCTGGTGGACAGATGATTTTTTTCTCTTCTTTTCTTTGGAAAAAAATGCTCCTGCATGTCTTTCCATACATTCCACTAATATCCAGGGAATGTGTGAAGATTCAGAAGGATTCCCCAAGATCAATGTGGTGACTCCATTCTAGTCAAGGCAACCATGATTCTTCCTTTTTTGGAAATGGTTAGGGGTAATCATCACAAGCGTCTTCCCAGAATGGATCTACTCACACAAAAATAGGGTGTTTGATACACTCTGACATCAATCTTCTTCAATTGACTGCATGAATGACAGGGACTTAATTCCTTTTAGGCACCTGTTTTCTGAGGATGTGCAACAAGTACTTAGTAAGAACTTAAAGAAATACCAATCCCTCCAAGCTACATGCTCTAGGGACCTAAACCTTGTCACCACAATAAATTGAACATGCTGGAGGCATAGATTCCTGTTGCAGAGACTTCCTATACTCTGGAACAAACTACATATCTATGTCAAACAAAGCTCCTCATTAGCACTCTTCAAGAAAAATATTGATGATTGGATGGGAAGTAAGAAATTCACCCCAAGGCTCACTTCTGTGGCTCTGGTCAACAGGGGCACAGGAAAATAATTTTTTTGAGCGGTAGACTTATATAGGCCCTAGGGCCAATAGCCTAGTACCTATCTGTGAACCTATGAACCTAAGTATTAATGGCAGCAAGAAAGCCTGCTACTAGAAAATCACATATTAGCAACTGGAAAAGGGTTTCCAGTTGGTGCCAACAACGTAACCAGTGTCCATTCAGGGCTAGTTGCTTTCTTGTTTTACAGTTTTTGTTTGAGTTACTATCCTATAGTCTTTCTTATTCCTCTGTCTAGGTTCCTTTATGGGCCATTTCAGCATTTCTGCCCCTGGATCCTTCTCCTTCAAGGCAGTCTCATAAAGAAATGTTCTGGAAAGGAGTTTTACATAAGAAGCCTCCAAGTAAACCAGTGACCACTCCTTGAGATCTTAATTTTGTGATAGAAAAGCTAACACCTGCTCCATTTAAGCAGTTAATCTGGCTTACTTCAAGTTCTTATTATGGAAAACAGTTTTAAAGATTGCTCTGACTTCTGGAAAAAAGACATCTGAGTTCAAGCTGTTATGGTGACTCAGCCCTCCCTTGTTTTATAAAAGGACAAGGTTTCTTTGTTTACTTTAAGCCAAACTGTCCATCTCACAGTTGCTTTCCTGAACCTAAAAAATGAGGGAGAAAAGATACTCCATACCTTGGATGTCCACAGACAACTCAGGCACTATGTTGACAGAGCTAAATCTTTCAGATCTCCAGATCAATTATTCATTTCTTGCAAAGGTAAGAAGGGACAACCTATGTCAAAACAAACTATTTCCAAATATTTGTCTAAAGGTATTACTTTCTGATATACTCACCATGAAAAAATATATTCCAGGCAGTATTAAGGCCCACTCTACCAGAGCCTTGGCTTCATCTCTGGCTTTTTGGAAAGGGTTGGATTCTAGAAGTATTCCAAAAGCTGCTATATGGTACTCTGTACATACTTTTATAAAGTGCTATAAGCTTGATTCCTTCACTAGGTCTGCATCAAGTTTTGATAGGACCATTCTCTGCCGTATCAACTCCCTCCCTCCACCCCTCTTCTTTTTGTTGTGGTTTTTATGCCAGAATGTGGGCATTTATTTTTTTTTTTTATTATTCCTAGCATTGTCCTTTTGGGCTCAGCCTCCCTCACTCTGATGGCAGGAAAGCTCTGACGGGCTTTGTGCCTAAACTTGTGTTTTAGTTAGCTCATCTCAAGCTCCTAGACACTTGAAAGGTGTCCTGAAGCTTTGGAAGCTGGCCTGCTGTTATATCTTTGGCAGAGGAGTATTTGATCACAAGTGGATAACATATGAAGCAGTTTAAATTATAGTTATTTACCAATATTTCCATTCAGTTCAAAGAATGCAACAGAGTGCCTACTTATTGTAGCTCTATATTGTAACTTATTGTCGCTCTGAATTGTAATTTATTGTCTCTCTAAATTGTAAACCAAATCTATTACCATTCACTTCATCTACAAATTCAACAGCATGTTCTGTTCATCTTTTGCAAATAAAAATCAAGATGTCAGTGTAATGCTAGGAAGAAATTACTTGTTCAGTGAAGAATTCAGTTAGACAAATATTTTCTGTTTCTAATAAACTTATAAATAAATTGGTGTATGGAAAAGCGAATAGTCCTCCACTAAGAATCTCCCATAAAATATTTAAGTGCTTCTATTCCATCTTCACATTTAGTGTTTGTATGCAGTGTATTAACATCAAACATTTTGACAATTTAGGTCACATTTGTTCTAAAATGCAGTGAATCTCTAGTTAAAGAATTAAGTTTAAGTGGATAAGTATTAAGCTTGTAATCTAGTACTTTCCAAAGATTTGCAAAAAAAAAATACTTCTCCATCCTGACGCAACAGGTCACACAGTGGGAGAGGTAATGTATTTATGAATTTTAGGTAGATAACAGAACATTGGGATGTGGGGCTCTTGTACATTTTATTTGTTTATATTTTCTCCATAACCACATTATCTAATATCTGAAACATATACTTTTTTACAAGAGATCAAAAAACTGTTAATATATATTTTGATACAGCCTTATGTTAGTGCTAACATATCTCATTTCATCATGTAGATGAGCATAACACATTTTAATACTGCTATATACATAACATGACTATGTGGATCCTGTTATTATTTAATCCTTCTTATCCATCAACCCTCTTGGATCATCCATTCACTATTAATCATATTATAATCAATCCAATTTTTCTTATAGTCCTTAAACAATATTTTTAATAACAGTCAATTAAAGTAGAAAAGACTTTTATAATCTCATTTTGAAAAGGAGGAATATAAGAGTTATTAATTGAAATGAAAACAGTATTAATAGAACAACAAGTATTTGGTTCTTCTATACCTACTACTAGTATAGAAAGAAAATCACTATCAAAATCGTTTTCCTTCCTTCGTCAATGTAAGCTCACTATTGAATTTTTTCCACTTCATTAACAAAGTAGTTACATAAAAATAATGTGCACATCAGTTTAAATATATTTTCAACTCATATAATCTTGGTGAATCATTAAGTCTGAACTTTAGACCATGTTGCAAAACTTGTACATCTGTATTATTTAAAGAGGAACCAGGTAGATTTATAACACACCCCTTCTTGTCATGAACATTAAAGTCATTTGTAAACTCTGATGGTATATTGTAAACAGCAATTTAAGTAGAAAACAGTCATAGAACATTTTTCACATAAGAACATTCATATCTTTTCCTCATCTGTAATGGTGAATATTCCCCTGCAGTCCTTTCCTCATGTCTTTTGTTGAGCAATCCTCTCCAGCACCAAGAAGAAATAATTTATATCTAGAGCTTTGTGAAACCTAATTTTTTTCTGATAATATACGATGCCACATTTTCTGTTACCTAAAAATGCAGGTTATCCATTTCCAAATATCAATTATTGCTCATGTAAAATAGGCTTAGAAACTCTACTCATGGAAACCACATGCAGGTGTTTCTAGTAGATAGTGCTGTGTCAGATCCATGTAAGAGAACTGTATGACTTCATTGCTTATTTTGCACAGACCATGGAGAATTCTTATAATCTGCACACTCTGTCTCCATGCTCTGCATGGCTTTCCCCGCTCCTCCTCCTAATCTCAGATAGTATTTCATTTCTCATACAAAAAAGAACTTCATATCTTATCTTCAACACCTAAGAACAACTTTCAGAGGCCAAATATGAATAAACTTTCACTCTCTGTCCCAGTCCTTGTCTCTGAAAGCTGTATAGAAGAATACAATACATTTATACATATTGATTCAGAAGAACAAAAAGCAAAAATTGATTTGTATTTTCTTGTAAATATGGCATAAGTGTTAATCATAATGTTGCAGAGCCTAATTCTAAATATTTGCATGATTTGCTAAGAATATAACTAAAAAGATTCATGGAGCACTTACTCACTTAACTCATATAGCCATACTATATTAAAATGAGAATGAATCCCTTTATCTTTTACATTATTTCTTTGGCTCCTGGGTCTTACTTTGACCACTGATCCTGCCTCCTGACTCCTTTATTGTAGGGTTACCACCTGTCCCACTTTGCAAGGGACAGTCCCTCTTTGGCCAGTTGTGTCCTGACAAAAATTTGTAAAAATGGCAAATGTCCTAAGATTTTAGGACAAAATTATTTCCTATATTTTATGTAATAGTTGCATAAAACAGTTATTCTGTATCTAAAATACCTACATGTTATAAGAAACAGAATAAGCAACTAAAATGCTACAAGTATAAGCTTTTATTTAGGCAAAAAATTTAAGTTCTAACTTTTGTACTGACCGTGGGTATGTGTGGGCCTGTGAAATCTGATGTTTGTACCAAAAATGTCCCACTTTGCCCATTTGAAAAGGTGGCGACCCTACTTTATTGTCCCATTCATTTCCCACAACCAGTTGGCCATTTGTTTCCCTTAAAGCCAGACTCAAGTAACAGGAGCAATGCCTGTGTCTATGCTGGGGATTTTGAGAGTTTCTAAAACCATGCATCTCATTCTTTGCTGCAGTGATTCTTGCTGCTTTGGCCACTGTGGTTATCACATGCATCCTTCAATGACTCATTGTGGTCCCTTCCCCTTTCCCCTAAAGTGGGCAAACCAACATCTGCCATTGTATTCCAAACTCCCTGTGGCAGCTTCTTCAACACTCAAGTCACTAATCAAATTTGCATCTTTCACAGTTTGACCTCGTTTTTTTAAGTATTTTTTTCACAGTAGTTGGCTTCTAATCCCAAATATATTGAACTGATGAGGTGACTGATTAACCAGTATGGATATTTGTTTCATTCACAGCAGACACAGCATTACACAATACCTTAAATCAGCCAACTAGGATAGACTGAGAACATCACTAAATGCATGTTCTAATAGAATGAATCAGTTTTATCTAACTTTTAAACAAACAATGCAGAGAATAAAACAACTAAAAACACATTATAGAAAATTATTACTGTATTGAAAGTCACCAAGATACTGCCTGGAAACATTTTTACTTGTCACCTCTACTATGAATATATAAATGTTGACTGCTATGCTGTTCTGAGACAGGTGTTTATGAGCACAGAAACTGATTTTAAATACAAACATTTATTTTCCCAGCAAGGGATTTCTTTATTTTATGTCTCTCTTATCAAACTCATCAGGGCTTTTTATGCATAACAAGTGAAGTGTCAATGTTTTAACAAAGGCTTTTTTTACCCCATAATCTCTTTCATCTTAAATCCTGATCTGTTTAATAAACAAGATAAGAAAAGGCAGCAGAAATTTTACTGGTGCTATATGAAAGGAAGGAGGGGGAGAGGGAGGGAAATCCTCAGCAGACAATTCCGCACTTGTTATTTTAGCAGGCCATGTGATCCTATGGAGTCATCCTAAGGGATAAAGGGATGGGCTGGCCACAAGATTTTTAGCATGATTTTTTTTCTTCTCTCACAGTTCCCATCCACAGACCCATCTGTTATTCAGCGGCCACTTAAATGGCATGTGTCACAGGAGTCATTCCTGTGTAAACTGCCCTCCCCTCAAAAAAATCAGCCAGCCAATTTCCGTCTCTTTTCTTTCTGCACTAGACTGATTGTTGCTAAGCCAGCCACCATATGGTGAACAGTTAGTTTTTCAACCCCAGTGCATAGAAATGTTGCCTACAGTGCCAGAAATGGAGTATATGTGTTTGCGTTTTTATGTGTATCTTTATGCATGTGCAAACACTTGCATGTTAATGAGCATCCATTGCTGAATTCCTATATAGTAACATTAGTTAAAAATTATTTTGTATTCTTTCTCACAGCTTTAACCTTGTTGAATTGGGATTAAAATCATTTGTCAGAAAGCGTGATGTATGCAAAGGACTGTATGCAGCTCAGTTCAGTTTCACATCTCATTAATTCATTGCCTGGTGTGACGTAATGAGAAAAAATGAAAACTACCGATGAGTTACTCGCATCGAATGTGCCAGAATCCAAGCAGTACCGTTAGTCATGTTACGACTCATTTAATGACATATTTTGGGTATGAAAATATCCTGGAATATATAATAGTTGTATTGGAATAATACAGGAATGTAATTGCATATTTCATGTAAAAGATTTTGTGTTTTTAGTAGAGTTCAGTGTCAACAGAGCACATTTCTTGCATTTGAAAAGATTATGAACTAGATAACAAGTAAATTAATAAGGAAGCTGTCTGGATTACGCTACTAAAGATCCAAGCACAGCATAACCCTCGATGCCATACTATTAAAGATGTTTATATCAATGACTGCATGCATTATCTGAAGTTGTGAAATTCCTGTGAGCATTCCACAACAATCCTGAAAGTAAACACTTTTTGTCTGTTGTACTTACCTTTCAATATAAAGGAAATCACTTACACATCCATGCAGAAACAAATGCATTTTGGTGTGTTTGCGTGTGTGCATATGAGTGTTTATATGTCCATGCATGAGTGACTGGGTGTGACAGTGCTTGTATATGTGAGTGTGTGTATGTATGTGTGTGTACATGTGTTTATGTGTATGTATGTGTGTATAAATGCACATGTATTTTTGTGTGTGTGTGTGTGTGTGTGTGTGTGTGTGTGTGTGTGTGTGTGTGTGTGTGTGTGTGTGTGTGTGTACATGTGCATGTAGTTTTATGTGTACGTGTGTATGAGTGTATGTACGTGTATGTATGTGTATATGCAAATTAATTTTGTGTGTAAGTGTATGTGTGTGTGTGCCTGTGTGCATTTATCTTCATATGTGATTTTGTGGTGGATTATGCAACTCGTTGGACACACTAATTTGCAACCCAGATATTTGCGTTTATATCACGTTATCGAAAGATGAAAATAGCGAACGCTATTTCATCGGCCCCAAAACATCTAAACATGAAAATATTGAACATTCAGAACAGCGAATTTTTTCCGATGGAAAAAATTCACTGCTCTGAATCACATACACAAGCACATCAAACAAACAGCAACCACACACATACATTTAAATTCCTACATCTAACACTACACTAAACTAAACATACACTACTATCTACCCACTTACCTTAACCCAAATCCTAACCCTAAGGTCCATCAATATCGCACACTCACCTAACCCGCTCCCTAACCCCGCACTCACTTAAACCGCCCCAACCATAAATTCTGTCACTATTGCACACACGCCTAACTCACACCCTAACCCTAAGTCACTTAACCCACCCCTAATCCTAACGTACAAACAATCGCACACTTATCTGAACCCAACCCATAACTTTCCACCACAGCGCTAAGAATAGCGAAGCCACAGAAACGGCCAACTGAATTATTTTCCGAGGAAAGAATTCGCTGTTCTGCAGCTTCGCTATTCTTAGCGTTCGCTGAATAGTGCTCAATATCAGAACATTCAAAGTTTTAATACTTCGATGTTCTGATATATTCCCAGATATTTGACAAGGTTTATAAAAAGGCTTTGAGGACTGTCAGGGTTTTATTATTATACATAAAAGCGCTGATCTGAAATACAGCCTATCAGCTGGAAAGTTGCTTAAGGTTGATGAGAAATAAGGGTGTGAGAGTTCGTTTTTTAGTCCTGTTTTTGTGCCTGACATGGTATTGAGACAGCTCGGACTACAGTCGATAGTGATCTCATTTTAGTGAAGGTCAGTGACATTACTCCTTCTGATCCTTCTTGATTACTCATCCTAATTTGACTCCATGGCAATTCAATATTATTGGACGTCCTGAAGCACTATTGCTGAATTTCTGGTGTTGTGCTGGATTGGCTAATTTTCTACTAATCCAAACACATGTAGAGGGTAGGTTCAAGGGTTAGTTCATCTGTCTCCTACCCTCTTGATTGTGCAGGATTCCATACTTGACATTTTATTGCTCACTGTTTATATGATTTTGTTAGAGTGCATTATAAAACTGAGTGGTCTGTATAACCATTTCTGTACTGATGACATGCAGCTGTACATCTAACTCCTTCAAGAACTAGTACAGCTGCTAACCAACTATAACATGACTTGGAATGCATCCATTCTTACATGGCTGATAATCGGCTAAAACTTAACACACTAAGACTGTTGATATAGCCATTTATGCTACCCTCAGAGACTTGCTAGTGCCTTGTTTATCTCCCAGTTTTAGTTAATGTGGAGACAAACTGCAACTCATGTAAAAGGTGCATGGATATCTCTCAAGCTCTTAATGCAAAAAAGCCAAAATCAGAGGCAGATTTCAAATAACCGCTCCTATAAACTTAAAAAGTTGCTACAATAACAGAGTTTGCATTAGCATGCATTTTCTGAATGACATGAAGTTTTATATTCATGTATCCATCATTATTAAGTAACATCAGTCCTCAATGACCTGCCAGAAAACCACAAACAGACCAAAAATATGAAATAAGATCTGGATATTCCACAAAGATATGGACAGTTGAGTGGTACAAGTGCATGATCTAGAGGCAATTATTGCATCAGGCTGACAGTGAAGGACCACATACTGGCAATTATCAAATCTTCCTTTTTCTTTCTAAAGAACATTACTGTCATCAGACACCTTATACCTCTGGTCAATCTCTCTGTAGTGGTGAATGCTCTTCTCTCTTCCATGTTAGACTAGTATATTACCCTGTACCTGGGACTCTGTTCTCAGAACTGGATCACTTACAGCTTATGTAAAATTCTGCCTCCTGGCTCTTTATGAGGGCTTCTATATGCCAACACATCACACATGTCCTTCATGCACAGAATGATTTCCTATGAGACAGCATGTTACCTGTAAAGTTCTGGCTATCTTGCCTTAGACCCCCCCCCCCTCCATCCACCTGAAAGTCTTCTTAATGTGGTGCTGGATGTCCCAGTTAATTCCTTCTGACTCTCAATGGCTGTTATTGATTCCATCAATATGGGTTCAATTCACCAGGATTTGCTCATTTACACACTAGCGTCTATACCTTTGGAATCTACCATCTGGCTGGTTGGGGAGTCTCCTACACTGAGTGGCATTAAGCATTCTCTTAGCAGCTGTTTATTTTAACTGTTTTTGACAACAGTTGTATTCATTTCAAATATAAACAGCTTCAGTAAGTTTACATCCTTATGATTTGCTACTTTTATATAATTGAGTCTGCCTTTTACATTTGAACTTGAAATGTATTGTTATGTATCTTTTCATTTACTATGCACTTTGTTCCATGTTTGGTTTATCTTTCTCAGTATTATTAAATATCAACAGCTAGCAGCAGTAACAAGGTAAAATGAAAACAAATGATGATCAGTGCAAGGAAGTCAGTAAAATACAATTTCACTCAATCTCTCAACTATTCCTAGACAAAAGCTTGGTTCCCAAATATACAAGAAAGTCTAAAAGGTTTAGAATTTTTTGCTTGGAAGTATTTGGATTCAAATTTTATAACCCAAGCAGACTTCTGAGAATTTTTCCTCAGATAGATAGCAAATGCTGCAGATGGGATGATAAAGAAAGAAAAAAACTGATAATGTGTTCTTGGAACATAATGAGTTGGCAGATTTTATAAATTTCGTACACAGTGATTTGTCAGAAATGTTGGGGGAGCAAATCATTGTAAATAAGGAAATTATTCTTGTCTGTCGGGACATATACTCTGAATTGCCTAGACATAGTAAGGCCTTATTAAGTTTAATGCTATTGGATGCCAAAAAAACAACTGCAAGAAAATCAAAATCAAAATCTAAAACAACTGTAACTGAAGTACCGCATACTGTAAAAGAGATAAAAATCCTGGCAGAGGGATCCTTAGAAAAAGGAAAGAACAAATTGCATTGAAGTAAATGGAATCTGTGGGAACAATCAATGCAGAATAATATACAGGTGGAGGAATGAGGTTTAAGGGAAGGAAGGAAAGAACTGAACAATTTATGTAATGTCAGACTGAATGATTATTAACAAATAAATGGCACAGTCCATGAAAAAATCATACTATGATTTGTTTTATTTTATATTATTCCATGACCCCCCATTAATATTCCAAAACGTGCACACTGATTGGCCAGCGTGCACGTTGTAAATCGACTTATACTAATGGAAAAAGGTCCGGTCGCCCGGACTTTTTCCATTAGTGTAAGTCTCTTTTAAAACACTGTCTCGCTATGTTAAGAGAGTTTAACATAGCGACACAGGTTTAAAAAAAGCAACAGAGATCTCCGTTGCTTTTTTTGAAGCTGTCTCGCTATGTTAAACTCCTTTAACATAGCGACACAGTGTGTAAAAAGCAACGGAGATATTGCTTTCTCCGTTGCTTTTTTGTTTTAAACCTGTCTCGCTGTGTTAAATTGGTTTAACATAGCGAGACAGCTTTAAAATAAGCAACGGACATCTCCGTTGCTTATTTTAAAGCTGTCTCACTATGATAAACCCATTTAACATAGCGAAACAGTAAAAAGCAACAGAGGTCTTGCTTTCTCTGTTGCTTTTGGCCACAGCTCTGATGTACTGCGTAGGTATGCGCAGTACATCAGAACTGCCGCGGATACCAGACAGCTGCGGAAGGGCAGCAAAGAAGCATTATACAATGCCATTATTTAAGAAAAGTAATTATTTCTTTTCTTAAATAATGTCATAGTATAATAGCAATAACCCACTTCTGGGTCTGGGTAATGCGGGATTTACCCACGGTTGTCTTTGTTTGGTCCCTCGGGCTTCGCCCTCGGGACCAAACCATGCCATCCGTGGGTAAATCCCGCATTACCCACACCCAGGCATGGGTTATTGCTATATTAATGTATGTGTACATGTCACTGTTTTAGTTGTGATTTAATAAAGATGTTTAAAAAAAGTTAAACTATACAAGGGCTCCTTATATTTTTATATTTCAGTTCTGAAAGTAAACACTTCTTAGTCCATTTGGCACTACATTAGGTTAACAAGAGTTATGCAAATATAATTACCCCCACCACTTTTTTTCTACAGTCATGTAACACCCGCAGTCTGATTCTTTGTCCATTACACTATAGTAACATCTTATATGGGTGTGAGCTGTGCATTATGCTTACATACAATTCTTATTTACCATGAAGTTTACATTGTATATTTAAACATTAATAATGTATGCATTCTTGTAAATGTTGTTTAATGTTTTACTTATTCACTGTCACATATTGGCTTTGTAAAGTATATGCATTCCTTTTCAAATGCATTAATGGCAGTATTGTTTTTTTTTCTTTGTATTGCTAAGTGCAATTCTTGTTTATTATTGTGCTTGCTTTTTTTTTAATTTCTCCTAATCTTTTTGGTTTCTAATACCATGATGGAAATGGACTCCATTCCTAAGTCAAAGTACGATTAAAGTCCATGAAATTAGCATCGTTTTAATTTTTGATGTCAGCCAAAAGTGCTCATCGCAGCACCCGCAATGTGCCCAGTAATGACTCCTTCTGCAATTCGTATGGAGTTACATGTATTGGTAACATATCTAAATACAATCGTAGATTCTTTTTTATAGAACCCATTGTTCCTACTACTACTGGAAATGTTTGGGTATCTTTCTTCCACACTACTCTCAGTTCTGCCTGCAAATGTTGATATTTTATGACTTTGTTTCTCCCTGTACACAAGACACTATAGTCACTGGGTGCAGCAATTTCAATGATCAATGCTACTTTTGTCTTCTTTTCATGGACCAACATTTCTGGTTTTTGCACATCTATCTTTTGAACTGTTGGTAATGGGTGATCCCATGTCATGTGGATGTCATCATTTTCTATGATACTGTGTGCCTCATGTTTCCAGCGTTTTTCAGCTACTTCAATACTGTAATGTTTACACAATTCCCAGTGCAACAGTCTTGTCACATTATTATGCCTTTCAGTATACAGTCCTTCTGCCATTAGTATGTCACAACCAGCAATGAGGTGTGCAACTGTTTCCAATTCTGTTTTACAAAACCTACATTTGTCTGTTTCTCCCACATGTTCAATGGACTTTGTAAACTAACGTGCATAGCCCACCATCTTGGGCCGCCAATAGCATTCATCTTTTGGTTTGAATTCACCTGTCCATAACCATTCGTTCATTCGATCCTGAACAACATGAGGTTCTTCCAGAAGTTTTCTATAGTTGCAACTATATTTATGCATTTTCCACATTTCTTACCTTTCCATCTGATCCTTCACCTTATATTCTTTCTTTTGTTTTTTTGGCACATTCAGTTGGCACCTGATTTTTATCTACTTCCGGTTTGATTTCCATTCCTACTCAAATGGCAAACCAAGAACACAAACTAATAAAACAAAAAAGGCAAGAAGTAGGACTCCAAAAAACACAATTAAATTTAGCGCTTTCATTCACTAGCATCAATGAACTTCATCAAAGACAATTATCACTAACCATCCTTAAATACATGAATAAAATAATTAATTAAATAACAAAGATAATAACAACCACCCCCCCCCTCAGATAAGTTAAAGACACAGTAAAACAGAATACTAAAAACAGCTCCCATTGAATTCCACACTAAATATCATACAGACAAAATATACTTTCCTTAAAGGCAAAAACGTAGACTATTTAACTATCACATTACCTATCCAATGATTTTAACTTTAACAAACATTTAATAGAATAACTATCATTAAGACCAGGGTGGACGTGTGCATTCAGTTTTAGCTGCCAAAGTACCTCTCTTTCTTCAAGTTTCAAAGCCCATGGTCCACCACTAATGTCTTCACAAACATGATCAATAATTAAAAATAAAAATGGCATAATCTGTTAAGTAGACAGCTTAATGGGTTAAGGGGAAGAGAGAATAGCAGAGGTGACAGGGAGTCACCCTGAAATATTCCCTTTGGATTTTTATCCTGGAATTATAATTTGTCCTTTATCGTGGCTTAATTGCAAAGTGGTCTGCCAAGTTTTTCTTGTGGAAGTATTTTTCTTTCCTCTAATTCCTCTCTTAATCTTTTTGTATATCTTGGATCTAGAAAGTCTAGGCTTTTTGCTTAATAGTAACAATACATAATTTCTTTCTTATCCTCAATAGTCCACTCTGTCGTTTTTATGGCTCTTCTTTGGCCTATCAGTTTATGTGATTTTTGTGGACTGCTACTTCCTTCTACAATAGGGGGCCATCCTCCCCCTGGGCCTGGCCTAGCCCCATTGTAGGAATGTTTCCGTATTTTGAGGATTCACCACTGTCATTTTTTCTAGCCCTGGCAACAGTGCGCCTAGCAGGATTAGACACTTTTTTTGTCCTTGGTCTTGTGCACCCAGCTATCTTTTTTAATTTTTGACCTACTTCTGTCCATGATATATGCTATATAAAAGGCGGTCTATATGTCAGTGTTGTCTTTGTTAGTTTGTGAAAAACAGGGTCCACCTCATGAAGGTACTCACCAGGACTTCAGGATGAATTCAATTTCAGTAATACTACTCCAATTTGTTTGCTGACTTATCATCTCTCCATTCGGATCCCCTTTATGCTTGCCTTTATGGCCCAGGTCATTGTTAAGAAGGATCCATGGACTAATTTGCTAACTTGGTGAACAAACTAGAAATAACTGAATAAATAAACAAACAAATAACTAGACAATAATAATAAAAAAAATATATCCATCAAAATGTAGTACGGCACCAATAGCCAGAAGCATAGCAGGCTCATTTGGTGCCTGGTGCTGCTCCCCAATTTGGCAACTCTCAATACTAAGCTGAATAGGAATAAAAAGAAGTCCATTCTCTAATGTGGTATGCCCCCTTCTCTCATAATGAGGTACACCACATCATCTGTGACCCAATGAACAAATTAAAAAAAAAAAAACACTTTTCAATTAAAATTTAGCAAACCATTTACTTCAAGCTTCAGTCCTGATTGCAGTGCCAGAATTAATTTCCGTATCGGTATTCAGTAATGCTGGTATGGAAATAAATGCTAGTACTGCGTTTTTGACCAATTGGATCTGATGACTGCACATCCTCAATCTTATCTCCGGGGTGGCTGCCCACTTCAACCCACCCTAAATATGCTGCTGCTGCTTAGCAGTACAGCACGCACTGAGACCAAGAAGTATTCCTAATAAAAAAGTGAGCCATACTTTATTGAATGAGTGACTCAAACAATGTTGCTGTCTTCTGTGGTCATCATCTGACTAAACAAGGATGAATATACATGCAAAATATCTTATATGCACACATATGATAGCAATTAAGCAAGCCTCCAGCCCCTATAAATTTATGAGACACCTTTTCAGCAGTGTTTGTGGGTATAACAATTAACTCACTGATGCCTTACTGCTTAGTATATCAGCTGATTGTTCATGTGAGAACTCCTCAGTGTGAAACTGTCAGCCAAAGCTCTTGTCATTTAACATTCTTAATGGCTGTTATTCCACTACAACCTTGACAAATAGATAAAGAAAAAGTAGAACAGAAGAATTAAAACAGGCAGACAGAGACTGCAGAAAAAAGTAGTGCCTGCCTGGTATATTGTCCAAATCAAGATTCACAAATCTTGAACATCTGATCAAAACACAATTGCTTCTAAAAATCTACAGAAGTGTTTGTACCCTATACATTTTGGGAGGCAAAGGCAAAAAAAGTTTCATTGTTTTTAGTCAGCAGCTCAGGATTTGGAGATTTCATAGGTTCATAGATTAGTACTAAGCTAACTGCCCTTGCGAGCCATTTTAAGCCTAGCCAATTATCCCTTGTGAGACTCAAACCCCGCACCTTGTGTTTGTAAGGCAAACACCTTAACCATTAGGCCACTAAATGGATAGTTTTTAGTCAGCAGCTCAGGATTTGGAGATTTCAGTAAAAGAATTATAGAAAACCTGTAACTTGGTCTGTTATGCAGTATGAAATGAGTTGTCCATCTTTTAGCGGTAAAGCAGCAATGATTCTAAACTGAGCTGAAACCAGTAAGGCACATATTCTAACATTTTACAATTTAAATAATTACTTTCTTATATAAATATTCTGTTTCAAGGTAACAAGCATGCTGATGTCAGAGCTAAAATAAGAGAAAATATTAAAAATATATATTCTTTTTACTTCTGCGGTACCAGCCCAGGCCAGCAGTTTTGATCTCACCATCAAACACAGTTGTATGATGGTGTCAATCAAACATATAACATAGTCTGCTCATTTCTAACTTATTTTCTCTACACATTGAATCCAAAGACTACAGTTCATGTGCCTAGCTCTGTGGCATTAAGAGATGAAGCTCTAACTATGACCCAGTTGGCACAAAATAGATTAGTCACTCAGGAGCTGGAGGACCCAGGCAGGAGAAAGTGAGAGTGAGTGGCCAATATCAGCTCAGCCATCCTGTGGTAAGGTAATCAGTTTGGTCCACTGCAGTGCCATTATTATGAGAGAGAGAGAGAGAGAGAGAGGGTACAGTGTGGAGCATTATAAACAAGAAATATGCTTGCCTCTGCCAAGCCTCACCCATATGGCAGTCCTCATGGGAGTGGCAGGGAATGTACACATTCTTCAGAAAGACCCAGCTGCCAGGGGAAGGATTAGGTCAGAAAGTGGAAAATACCCCACTGCCTGAATGATGGGTGCAACACAAAACATCTTTTTCTAGATATTAGTGGCAGCAGCTAGATGGCTGGCAGGCAAGGGGATGGAAAAATAAATTTTATAGATAATTCTATCATTTGTAAATATGAATGTTGAATTACAGACTTGTTTTCTTAAATGAAAGAATATGCTGTGAAATGTTGAACTTAAAACAATGTAGCAACACTGCCCTCTGCTGTAAAGAAATGCTATACAAATGTGACACCCGTGCCCTGGCCCAGCAATCAAGGAGCCTCAGTCCTCACCACCAACACCAGAGAGAGCATCTCATAGATGAGGAAAGGATAACAAATACACACAGTAAAGAACAATTTCCCTTAAAAGCTCACGGAGATCACAATCAGTCCGGGGCTGGTCACTCCCTTGCTCTCTAGACCTCCCGACTGGCACAGCTATAGGTTCCATATCTCAGCTTAGTGGGCAAGCTAAAAGCTCTAGCACCCTCTCTGTCCAACCAGTGCTTCATGTCTCTGCCCAAGTAGCTGACATACATACACACACACATGCACACACACACACACACACACACACACACACACACACACACACACACACACACACACACACACACACACTCACATGCACTTTGAGATAAGAGTTTATACAACCACACAGATACTCCTGGGGAAGGCTGGCACAGTTTCTCCAGCTGTGCCCCTTTCTCCTAGACTATATGGTAGTTCCACTTGTCACCACCCACTAATAATTATCAGCTACTCAAAGGCCCTTAAAAGGGTGTCCAATTATTACTGTGAAATATTATTATCCAGTTGGTAGTTGTGACTAAACAGTCAAGGCTTACTTAGAGTGACTTGGACAGTAAACTCTATAAATATGCAATGCACTCCAGAGCTTAACTTATCTCTTCACAATACAGCCACCGTTGAAAGGTTTCAAAATGTTTAATAATAAATAATTAAAACCACAAGACAATACTTTCTACTACACAGTGCTAGTCAAGAGTTCAGAGATCACACAGAAATACTTAAAATAATTCAGTAGTACAGTTCTGACATCACAGAAAAACACTTAATCTAATCTTTCAATTCCTAGCTATTTCTAAAAGAAAACACAAGTCTAAGACTACTTACATATGAGCAAGACAGTGTTGCGAGTTGGATGGTCCAGACAAAAATGCTTAATCATTTCTGGTTCTCTCTGTTTAAAATTGAAATTGCAGTTCTGATAACCATTACATCATTTCACACTTTCCTGGTGTTCCTAGGCTAACAGATACTACATAATTGTTATCTTGCACCTGCAGGAAACTACAGCCATAAAAGATATTCCATATGTAAACTCTAGTAATTATTCCGTAAGTTAAAACAATAGGCAGGATGCTTCACTCCAGATTCATCGACTCCAAATTCTAACTTCAAAGGGACAGACATGAAATAATTTTAATTTCAAAGGACAGACAAGAAATGCTAGACTTAGCTTTCTTTACAGCAGAGGGCAATGCTGTTACATTGTTTTAAGTTCAACATTTCACAGCATATTCTTTCATTTAAGAAAACAAGTCTGTAATTCAGCATTCATATTTACAAATGATATAATTATCTATAAAATTCTATCTGGCTATGCTGGCAGCCTTCACATTTTTAATAAAGATTTAAAAGGGACATGTTCATTCAGTCCTTTCCCTTTATCAGACTGAAGCATCACAATCCATTTTAATTCCATACATTCTGTCTTCATTCTGATATCCTCACCTCTAACACCGATATTAAAAAGTTCTGAAACCAAAAACTTAAAAAAATGACCATGTCCAACATCCAAAATATGTTTTGACAGCTACTATTACCCTTGTTAATATCATAACAGTGTTTGCGTATGCAGTCTTTCAATGTACGGTTGGTTTTACCAACATAATAGCATTCACATAGACTGAGTAGTGAGCTTCCTAAAATTCAGAATAAAAGATTAACTGAAAGGTATAACTTCTTCAAAATAAGGGCTGTAAGTGAAAAATATAGCAAAATTAATCTTGAATCTGTTAAATATTAAAAATAAATGCAAAAAGGCTGGTTACTGCAATGCATTCAAGATGGCATTGAGTAATAAATGAAAAGGCAGAAATCATACCCAGTGCAAGCACTATAATTATGGGCATGAGAAAGCATATAGTAAAGCATTTAATAAGGTCTGTAAGTTTTGCAGGGTCGTAAACATTTTGCTATAGCCAGTAAAAAAAATGGAATAAAGTTCTTCAGGAATAAATCAATGTTTTTAAAGCAAAAAGCACTAAAAAGCTGAAATGTCTCTAGGTACAACTAAATTGTATTCAGTAAACATAGTTTATACTTCATGCAGTGTTATAGATGACAGTAATCACAGTGATGAAAATATGTATTCAGTTTAAGCTGTTGCTCACAGCAAGAACAGTTGTTGGCCACAAACGCTATTGATTAAAGGCAAGCCAATTGGATTTATGCTACATACCGGTGCAGCATGCAACATATTGTCAGATGGATTCTACTTCTGATTTTTTTTTTTTTTTGAGTTGTTAAGTATGCATGCATGCTTCTGTCACACTTACATTATAAAATTAAACCCGTGGATCAGGCCTATCTAGACTGATTATAAATATAAAACAACACAAGTTTTTATTCTAGAGATGATTCCTTCAAGCTACATTAAGGCAGCCAAATATTTAGGTAAGAATGTTTCTGAAAGCATAAGCATGGTGAAAAGAATTAATGATGTACAGATGCAGAATGACATATTGTCTTCTGTAAGGATGGATGCACTTTTAAAAGTCAAAGCAGTCATTTTGATAATGCAGGGGTGGCATAGAGTCAGAACATTCACTCAGTTACAGTGCACCTGCAAAGGTGTTTAATGTGAATGTTGAGCAACAGAAAGTTTAATGCAGAAAAAGATCCATTGATTCTTCAACCTAATGCATAAATTAACATTAGGAGTGCACAAAGGCATACATGTATGAACAAGCTGCTCACCTGACTCCCACCAACCCCTAGATTTTATTTGCTTAAATAATGTCCTCCATGATGTAACTTCCTGTACTTCCTGATTTAACGTCCTATTTCAATAACAGCTTAGAAACATATCTGTGATCAATACTCCACTACAACTTCAGAAACACTATAGACTACTTAATGTGTGTTATAGGATTTAGATTGCTACTTTGCAAAAACATGTTATTCTGTTTGTAGGCTCAGGTTATTTGCAAGATGAATGTCACATAAAGCAAATAAAATAAAAACATAAATCTCACAAAAAGGTGTCATCTCTGTTATAAATTAAATAAATAAAAAACACAAATATGTGTTATATCTGCAAAATCCTTACCTCCACAAATCTTTGAGCCTTCACTGCCAGTTTGTTTTTCTTGGATATTGGCCGGAAGTCATGTTGAAATGGATGGCACCTACTGTGTCTTTGCATGCTTTTGTTACTTTACTTTGCTGCATTTGACCTACTGAGGACTCCATAGCTGCTGAATCTTACCCTTCTTTGTCTAAATTTCTCATGCTCCTTTGCCAAAAAGCACCAAACAAAAAAGGCAATGCTTGGACTTGGCAATTCTTCTTATAGCAGTCCACTGTCTCAGATTATGGTATGTGCTGACTTAACTTGTTATGCTGTTATTCAAAGTCTAATCTACTTACTTAATTTACTAATTTGGTTTTAACTATGTTACTATTCCTACCTGCAGTTTTGCAAGCTTTTACTCTTTCTTATCTTATTATCCACTCTTCTCATATCTGTCCTCTGTGCAAATCTTACCTGTGCTGATATGTCCTTACTTACACTCCTACTACATATGCTTCTCTTCTTAAAATCTGACTGGGGCATTATTCATCTCCCTTACATATTACACGCACTCCCTAACATAGCTTACCTGACTATTTCTAGAATTTTTACTCCTGTGGGTTCTTACCCAGTATTCATCTGATTTCTCATACTCTCATAGCTCGATTAGTAGAAAGCTGTTCTTTGCCTTCAATAGGTGATGGTATACTTAAATAATGTTTTTCTATTATGTAACTTCCTGTAACTCTTGATTTAACTTCCTGTTTCAAGTGCATTATATCCTTCTCCATTCTTTACATTCACTTTTACTTTAATTCAACATTTCATGCTTTTGTTTCTTTCAACCTGTTCCATATATTGCAACCTGAGCATATTTCTTCTGCTAGCTAATCTATAAATGAAAGAAAGAAACATGCTTCCATTTAACTTCTGCAGCTTTACAACAAATATGCAGACTTTGAAACATGGCTTTATGCATATCAACCTGATATTGTTGGACTCACTAAATTTTGATTATAACCAGGGTATGTAACCCCTTGCTCTAATCAATACATGCATAACACACACTAGAGTCAAAGCCAGAGACCACAGACTGGTGAAGATATACAACTCCTTATCAATAAAAATAGCAGAAGCACTTTCACTGCATTCTCCTCACAAAATCTCAGGCCACGATTCCAAGTGGGTAGTCTATGAGATCATTATTAGAAATATCCTTAAACTCCTAGTCAGACTAATTTATTTTCCTACCTTACACCTCAGACTTCTGCAACTGAATAACTTACATCTATTTTGTACAATCTTCATTGGTAATTCAGTTCCGGTTTTCTTCCTTACACTACTTTGGATGAGCATAGCTTTTACTAGTTCATAGAAAGCATATCGTTTTGTAATTCCTTAAATCACAAACTATCAAACTGGTCTGTACCAGTCATCCCTCAAGATTCACAATCCTCTCAACTGACTACCCTAATTCCTGCCCATTGTCTGCTGTTGTCCACCTTTTCTGTGAAAAATATATATCGGCATTCAAAGACTATCACCGACTTAGTAATGAAACTAGATAATCACCAGCTAAGTTGTTGGTTTTAACAGCTTGAACTAGCATTCTATTGGAGGAGCGGAGAGTTTTTAGGTTACTGTTTGGGATGATGATATTTTTAACTATGGGTGTGTTTTCTGGTTGACAGAGAACTTTGTGTGCCACAATTAATTGATTATACTGAATATGACAGAGTACTTATAGCCAGCCTAGAGCTAGAAGGTTAAGACAATGGTGTTGTCTATATGGTGAACCTGTGGCAAATTGGACAATATTATTGTATCAGCTAGTGAGTTTATTTAGGTCAGATTTACTTAGATTTGTAAAAACAGGAGAAGCATATAGCAGGGTTGAAAGTTAATGTGTTTGGGCAATCATGGTCTTAGCAGATGGGGTAAGAAATTGTTTAATCCTCATATTTTTGTCTAACAACAAATTCATCTTGACAATATACATTCTTAATATCAATATGTGTATATTACAATTCCTAAATCACAAACAGTGTAACATATTTGTTTGATTAATTAATTGCAGTGTTCCTCTTTAACACTCTTTCGGCTTTTCCCGGTTAGGGGTCGCCACAGCGAAACTCCGATCCACTAATGATTGGCAGTGGATTTTTACGGTGCAGAGTTGCCAGCCCAACAAACAATCTTCAAAGAAGGCACACCCATTCATGCATGCACCTACCTGCATGTCTTTAGATGTCACTCGACCACGGGGAGGACATGCAGACTCCACACAGAAGGCGCTCCAGCTGAGAATCGAACAGGAGAACCTCTTGCTATGAGGCGACAAAGCTAAAGGCTAGAAAATAGAGTCTGAAAATATAAACTAAGATTATGTAACATTTGTTATCTTGTCAATTAGTTAATGTATCAACATATTTTGATATTATAGACCTGGACACACATTCCTTTTTTTGGAGGATAGCGTCTTGGTTCTGTTTGGGATAGCACGATCCATGCACTCATGTAAGTGCTTATAGAGTGCATTTGTGTAGGATTCAGCAGTCATAACTGTATTGTCCATCTGCATGGGAGTCGTGACGTTCACCACTTCTGTCTTAAGAAGCATGAAGTTGGCTTTGTAGAAATTTTTTACCATGGTTTCCTTAATGGGGGATGGGGGTGGGATGTGGATATCTAGGGTGATTAGCTTATGGTCGGATCTGACCAACAAGGAGTTGACTTCAGGTGTAGAACACCAGTCACTCATGTTGGTAATGACTAGGTCTAGGATATTGTTGCCCCTGGTGGGGGTGTGGACAAGTTGATCCAGGGCATTGGAATTTATCAGTTCCAGAAAGCGCTGAGCGAAGGAGTTGGCAGATGAGTAGTTTTCCCTATGTTTTTCTTATTTTAATTGTGCATTCATTTGTCCTTTATTGTTTTTGTTTTCTCTCCCGCTTATGTTCAATTTTTTTTTTTTTACAGATCCAAAATCCTCTGGAGTGGCCCAAGCACTTCCCTTCTATGTTAGTGAGCACTCAATCACCCTCTACCCATCCAGAGATGTCCTTGCTGGATCAGAGTGGTTGCACTAATCCTGCATGCCTCTTAGCAAGTATCACCCTGGCAAGCAACATATAATTGGGGTTTCAGGACCTGGAAGAGGATGTACTGATCCAGGTCATGGAGATGGGTTCAGTCAGTCAAAAATTCCCTTCAGCATGTTCAAGAAACACTGTCCCAGTTAGTAACAAGCACAGAACCACCACAAACCTCTACCCTTTCAACATCACGGTAATCCCTTCCACAACCACCTGGCACCAGAACTCCTGATGGCACTTCCTCAGTCCTTCCCTTATCCTTTCTCCTACACTCTTTTACCTGTTTACCACACATGCACACACACACTCACACACACACACACACACACACACACACACACACACACACACACACACACACACACACACACACACACACACACACACACACACACACACACACACACACACACACACAACTCTCTTATATAAAAAACTAAAAACAAAATAGAAAATAGTAGGGTGTATTCCCTGCCAAAACCACTGGGCCCTCCTCTGCCACCTCCTCCAGCACAACTCTCTTGATGTGCTCCTGCTGTGTATTACTCTTTGTTGTGTCTCCCATTTTTCAATCTTTCCTATCGTCCCCTTTCCATTCCTTTAAGTAACCAGAGTGTTCGAATAACGATACCCCTATATAAAATATATTGAACCCCTTTATTTTTTTACATGTTAATAATAAAAGCTGCAGTCTCCCATTTGCCTTATGTGTTTCAGGCATGACTACATAACTGAGTCCATACGCAATATCCAATTACATATGAAGTCATATGAAGCCTATGGCTTTTTAATGTTTGACTTTAGCTACTTCATACTTTTGTCCTGTCGGTGGGTTTTTCAAACACCTTCGCTTTTCCTTATTTAGCACAAATAACCTGCACTTAGCTTGTCTGCATATACACATGGTGGCACTCCTTGCAAATAAGTGCTGCATTCCCGGACACAAGCGAATTCCCAGACTACGAATACCACCCATAGTGTAAGCAGTCTTCTGACTGAAGACAACTTTCACAATTGACGGAAAACCTTATGCTCTTACAAATCACAATGATGGAAGCTGTAGTGTGCGCATGTTTTCCACCACTTCAGAACAACAAAAGTGTGGAAGTTGTTCTTTTCCAGCCAACATACATCAGTTTCAGATTTAATTATATAATTTGAATGCACAAGGAACATAGCCGCCATAGGGAACACTGTTATAAAAAAACTGATTTTGAAATTAGTCTTTTAGAAGCCTATTTTCATTTATCACAATTTGCTGAAGTGAGCTTATTTGAGTCTTGTTTAAGTGAAATAACCCACATGCCTCTCATTCTATTTAATGAACAAGCAATAACTGAAATAGGATTCTATTGCTATTCTTATGATTTGCAATGATCACATAATAGATTAATACAAGGCCATCCATATGTTATGATATTTCAGTATGTTTTTATTTAGTAGTCAAAACAGAATCTGAAATAATACCACTAAATCTTCCGTAAATCAGCATCTGCCATTTAAAGAACCTGAGTTCACTGCTAAAAGTCTGCACAAACAACACTAGTGGCCAGTGTTTTAGGGCTACATTATCGCTCAGTATGACAGTGACTTTGCACTTGATTCAGCATTAAGCAGAATGCAGTATATAGGCCTAACAATCTTCATATAGATAGACAACAGTAATGGTCACCGACTCCAGCAGGTACTTTGAAGAAGCCATGTGTAAACTATAACTATGCAAGAGGCCAGTAGCCATTTCCTTAGTTATGGATTATCATTGCTTCTGGCAGTAGAGTGTTCTTACCTAATCCCAGTGCATCTAAGTGATTTTTAATACATACTGTTGTCTAACAATGCATGCCAATATCCTTTTATTACTACAAAATGTTGCATCCAAAAGAGTGCACTGAGCCAGTGTGCCTTTTATTACTTAAAAATATTTCATGACTTTCCTTTTTTATTTGACTTTCAATCCCCCCATAGGTGTGCCTTAGGAGTGACACTCCTTACTAATCAGTGTTGTATAAAAACTGCAGACATATGTAATGCATTCCTATATAAAGCTGTACTGTGTCCTGGAAGAACAGATGCCTACTGCCCTGAGAATAGCATGCAGTAGTGCCTAGGTATCTGCCATCTAGAAACAACCACATGTTTAGCTCAGTGCTTCAACTGTAAATTATAGCTCAGCATTAGTCTATTTTTGATGGCACATGGTCACTCTGATGCCTCCATTCTTTAAAACCCACTTCAGCTAAAATATTATCACATGGCAAAGAAGACTTTAAAAGTTGTCCCTTTGTATATTTATCAGATGAATCCCTTTCATATAAACGAATTAGATATAAAATATGGCATTTGCAAGCTAGCAATCTGTATTGTACAGACTACTGCGAGGCTACCTGTGCCTGGCCTACAGAGTGGTCTCTGACCCTGCCCTAATGAAAATGCTGCACATCTGCAAATCAAATGG
The DNA here is from genome assembly GCF_019279795.1 of Protopterus annectens. Lineage (NCBI taxonomy): Eukaryota > Metazoa > Chordata > Ceratodontiformes > Protopteridae > Protopterus > Protopterus annectens. The sequence continues at coordinate 267,701,495 of NC_056745.1, read as the reverse complement.
GGCAAGAGTCACTCACTCCAGAGATCTCAACCTGGCCCATGACATTAATAGAACTTGCACAAGAGACAGATATGTCTCCCAGAGATTGCCACTCCTCTGGAATAAGCTACCACTTCATGTGAAGAAGAGCTCCTCAATGACCCTATTTAAGCTCAACCTTGACAACTGGATGGGAAACCAAAAATTTACCCCTGGGGTGACACCTATGACCCTTATGGACAGGGGCATTTGGTGCTGATCATAGTATCACTCTGCAAACAGTGACCATCTAAGCTAGGGTACTTTGGGTTTTTACACGGTTAGGCTTGCAAAAGCCCTAGGACCATTAGCCTAGTAACCTTCTGTGAACCTATGAACCTATAATAGAAATTATGTTCATTTTTTTACTCTATGCACTTCCAGCCTTGGCATGGGCCACAGTAGAAAAAAATTGCAATACACACACACACACACACACACACACACACACACATACACACACACACACACACACACAGTTTAGATTAGGCAGTCAACCTGCACATATTTTGGAAGTCGGTGGTTAGTAGAAACACTCACCATCCAGCCCAATAAAATATTCATGGGTGATTTTAACTACCCTCTCCATTAATTTAGAAGGCATAAATGACCAGTAAACTGCAGCACCAAAGATTTCATGACTTTGTAGATTCAAGTGCCCTGCACCAACTAGTCTGCACTCTCAGTAGGGGAACAAATATCCAAGAACTAGTACTCACAAATATAGGAGAGTGCTGTACCCCCTAGTATGACGCCCTCATTGGTAAGATCAGATCAAAAAGCAGTCTCCCTTGAAATAAAGGTCAAACTACCCCCCCCCCCACTTTACCCCAAAAATGTTAAGAAATGTTCTAAGGTAAATTACCCCCTATTAAGGGATGGCATAGCTAGTTTCCAACCTCCCCAAATCCAGAAACCACAGAAACCAATGCAGAGGTATACACAAAAGCCCTTTACAACCATATAAACAAATGCATAGAAATGGCAATACCAGACAGAAATAAGTCCATGTCAAACCAAAAAAACAAGCCATCCTAGTGGACCACTGACATTAATAGGTTGTATGATGAAAGAAAATCCAGTCAAGAAGTAAGAGAAAATGTACAAAACAGAGCAAAAGGTCCCTCATTAGTCTAAACAAGTGAATCAGGGAACTAGTCAAGTTTCTGAAAGCAAACTTTGAGGTAAAAATAGTCTCTAAAGCTAAGGAGAACCGTAAGACATTTTTCAATTATGTTTGCAGTCTTAAGGGCAACACCCAACAATAAGAAGAATTTGTTGCATATGGCATCATCTATACTCAGCTGGAAGATATAGCAAATCTGCTGGCTGACAAATTCAGCTCAGATTTCACCTCTCCATCACCCATAATTTTCTCCCAAGAAATAACCCTCCTCCACTCCACTACCAACTATCACCAAAGAACAGGTTGCCACTGCCCTCTCTAAAGCTAAAAACACAACTACAACTGGCCTGACAATATATCAGGTTGCCTCTCAAACAGCTTCAGTCAGAACTTATCAGGCCCATTAGGATATCTATTTAATCACAGTCTCTTTACTAGCTTTGTCTCAATCGAGTGGAAGACATCAACATTCATCCCTCTGCGTATAAGGGGACCCATCTACTGACTCGAGAAATTACAGACACATAAACTTGACCAGTTTTATATATAAGGCCATCAAAAGAATAATCATGGACCTGATATATAATGACATACAAAACCTCCAAACACTGGACATGACCCGGTTCAGCTTTGTCAAGCACAGGTCATGCCTACTGAATGCAGTGGATTTCTATGAGAAAGTCAGTAAAGCCATTGATGGGGGTAAAACAGCACATACTGTTTGCCACTACCTGGCCATGGTATTTGACACAATTCCCCACTCAGGTATTATAAATAAACTCAAAAAACTGGGCATAAATCCCTACATCACCAGATGGATAGCCAATTGGCTCATGGACAGGGCACATGTGGTTAAAGTGGGTGAATCCAGATCCAGCAAGAGTCCAGTTACTAGTGTTGTGCCACAGGGCTCAGTGCTGGGGCCACTAGTGTTCAGAATATACTTCTCTGAAGTCAAGGCTAATGTGGAAGGCCTATGCGTGACAAAGTTTGCCGAAGATTGCAGGCTGAGGGCAATCACTGAATCCCCCATGAAGTAAATATGCTTTAGGAGGATCTAGGTCAGACAAATGATTGGTGCTAGAACAATTGCCTAAAACTAAAGGCAAAAAAATGCACTGATGGAGCTGCTACACATCTGCTAGTCAAACAAAACCTGATCTATGGATCTAAACTTAGTCAACGACTCAAGCAAAACATGCTGGAGAGACTCACAGATGTGTTACAGAGTGCCCCTTCTTTGGAACAGGCTTCCTATTCTCATTAAGCAGAGCCCTTCCATGGCCCTCTTCAAATATAATTTGGATCAATGGATGGGGAATCACAAATTCACAATTGGCATGGTGCCTACGTCCCTTATGTCCCTTAGGGATACAGATAATCTGCAAGATACTCAAAGTATAGGCACAAATTCATGCCATCCTCTTGCCCTAGGGTCCATATATTGAGTAAAATTGGGTTATATTGGCTAGGCTTGTAAGGGCTCTTAAGCCATTAACCTAGTAATCTCCTGTGAACCAGTGAATCTATGTAGAAAAAGAATATTTTGAGAGAACTGATGGAGACAAAGGAGTAGCATGCAAACTTCACTCCATCACTGGAAGTCAAGACTTGAACCAGGAAGCCTTGAGCCATGAAGTAATAATTTCACAATGAACTTCTGTGCTGTCCTGTCAGGCACCGGCAATACTATCCATGTGTGTATGTGTCTGTGTGTGTGTCTGTGTGTGTGTGTGTGTGTGTGTGTGTGTGTGTGTGTGTGTGTGTGTGTGTGTGTGTGTGTGTGTGTGTGTGTGTGTGTGTGTGTGTGTGTGTGTGTGTGTGTGTCTGTTCTCACACACCCATTCAAACTATAATGTGAAGCATTACATGGTACAACAAGGTGCTGAGACAAGTTTGCTGCTGTCTCCCTTACTTCCAACAGATGGAGATTGTAAGGAAGTGCCCTGCTCCAACCTTCTACCTGGAATGGTTAAGTCAGTGATCCCTGCTCACTCCTGTTCCTCCCTAACCAGTTCCTCTAACAGCTGAGTGACTATTCAGTCCCATGTTGGCTAAGTACAGTGACAGCATTATCCCTATATACCATGAGACCAAATTAGCAATGCTTACTTCTGAGTATGGGCATTGTTGTTTGAAGTCATGGGACCAAATTAGTAATGCTTACTTCTGAGTATGGGCCAGTGTAGTTTCCTGAGTTCCTCTACTATGGTGACATTTAAGAGCAGCATGTGTCATACTGCCGCTATTTGACCTGCTACCGAATCCCATAAAGGGGACAGTGAACCATTACTATTCAGCACTTCTGTTGGATATAATGATGAATTTTTCTTTGTATACAAAAGTGTTTTTTTTATTAATGGTCATTAAGTCCAATAAGATGAATCCTTCATCAGATATACAAATTTCAGCAGCTTAGAATTTCCATTTTGAATGTTTCAACCGTTCAGGTTGTCTTGTCACAGAAACAAGCTGTAGCACTTTCATACCCCTTAGCATCCATCACTAGGATAATGAAAATGCCATTCTTGGTGTCAGAAACAGTGTCTTTCTTGGAATGTTAGACTGACAGCTTTCTTGTTTATGTCCTTTTGCAAATTATTTCAATGTATTTCATTTAGAAAGCAGGATATTTGCAGTCTGAAATTTCTATACCATTCATAATCACCTCGTAACAACACACATATCCCAATGCAAATCATCAACAGGCCAGGAGATAGGGCATAAATAATTCAGCCCACTTCCTTACCACATTGAACCAGCTTGTTTTGGGCTTTGTGGTTGCTGTATAGTATGTAGAAAACAGCAACTGATTTAAAGTTCAGGCACATCGTGGTTTGTTCAGTCTAAGATGGAATAGTGGCTTTTATCCATTTTTCTCCGTTCTCCTCCTTACTATCATTGTACCGAGCAAATAGACCTCTTAGATCAGAAAACAAAACACTGCTTAAAGTAGGCAAACCCCACCTCCCAGCCAGTCAAATGCACTATTCCTTCACTATTTCCAAACTTTGGAATACCCTCCCATCCACAATAACCTCCATCACATACTCTGAACTCTTTAAAAAAATCTCTTGGACAACACCTCTCCTCCTGCTGGTTATACCCATGCCAAAAATAACCCTCTCTAATCACACCTACTGCTTTCTTCCCCTATTGTGCCACTCCCACTCTACCCCTCCTCTTTCCACTCAACTGGTCAAAATCTATGTACTTTAATATTTCATAGATTAGTACTAGGCTAACTGCCCTCGTGGGCCATTTTTAGATTAGCCAATTACCTCATGTGAGAATCAAACCCTGCACCTTATGTTTGTATGGTAAACACCTTAACCATTATGCCAACATCCCACCCCTATGTTCTCAATGCCATAGTTAAATCAATGCCTAAGACTGTTACTGCATTGCCTTCTAGCTATCTATGTAACTGTAACTATATTTCTATGTTTTATTGTAATCTGCGACATGTTTAATTTTATCTGGAGCTTTTCTCCTCGGGGATCTACTGAAAATGGGCTCACCTAGGGCCCAGTGGACCTTCCAGGTAAACAAATGCAATAAATAAATAAATTAAATTAAATAAATAAATAAAATGTAAAGCACATATGCACAGCTTTGCCAGATGAATGTTCATATGACATAAGTTAATTTTCTTCTCTGGTTGTTGTCACTGGCACTCATTTGTTAGGAGACATGCTTTAAACATTAGAGCGCATGCTTTGAATATACCTGAACTTCCCCACACTCTTCTGGGAGGGGCTACAGCTTCTCTTTGCAGACGATCCATGCGGTTGATAGGAAGGGTCCGTGGCCTACTGCTGTAAGCCCGAGGAGCCTCTGCAGTTTCAGGTGAAGATTTCATGTGGGCTACAAATCTAGGGCATGGCATTAGAGGTCTGTCTGTACGGTGACTCAGCTATGGAAAACAGAAACAACTTCCATTAATATATTTTAAAGTATTTCAGTAAAATAAGTTTTAGCATGCTATAATATTTCTCTTATGAAAGGTTAGAAACTTGTACTGCTCAGTTTTGTAAACTTTGTTAATTGAACAATTGAATAAAAATCTATTGTATGACCTAGTGAATGAAGTAGGACTGTTCACAGACAATTTAAGTGTACACTGCCTGCCTTTAACTGATAGTAGAGATATAAAAACTAAACAAATTTGTGAGGGGGGGGCTTCATCTCGCTTCCTTATTGTAGTGAGACAGCACAGCACACCCTTAGTTATTATAATAAACTCAAAAATTACTGTATGTTGGGAAAACGTATATAGTCAGAGAAAAGCAAAACTATATAAAAAGTGGGTTGAAGGCAACTGTGTTGTGTTTTAACTTGGCCAAAACCAGAAGTACTGCCTAAGTAACCCTGTCTATACCTTCACCTAAATACTCCCACCAACATCTAAAGTAAAAACTGAAAAGTTCCAACTAGTGGACCATGGCAAAGTAATTGAATTAGCAAATGAGAAAGGAAATCCATTCATCTTGGCTTTCAAATGAATCCCTCACATTATCTAAATGTAAAAACTAACATCAACTCAAAAGCTAAATGGTGCCAGATAAACATTCATTATAATATGAAGAAGAAAAATGTTATAATCATTTTTGTGCTTCATCTCATAAAACCCAAAAGAAAAAGACTATGAAACAAGAACAAGTTCAGATTCAATTCACTTCAGAATTATTCTCATAACACAAATGTAGGCATCTCCAGTTGCTGCTTTAGTGTAATGAAAGTAGCATTTGTAAAGCTTGTTGAGTTACTTTTTTAATTACACTTGAATGCAAAGCACTATGCCAAGCTGATCTGAGCATGTTAAATTTAACAGTCTACATATGTGAAGCTGGCATTGCATCTACAGGACAATCACATTCACATTTGTGTTTGTCTAAGATTCAAAAAACATCATAAAAAAATGTACATACACACTGCATGCATAGACTTTAAAGCCATGCTACCTTCAAACCTGTTAAACCTCAATTTATGGTTAACATATGTCTACTGATACACAGACAGATAGACTCAAGTGACTGAAATGGAGATACAGAAGGGCATGATTTCTTTAGCCACTGTAACATGATAATAAACTGAAATATACCCAAGGAAAATAATTATGTATTAAACAGTGGCTAGGATTTGGACAGAGTTCCCTCTACTCATACACACACACAAACATACACACACACACACACACACATTATATACATATATATATATATATATATATATATATATATATATATATATATATATATATATATATAAATGTATATGTGTGTGTGTGTGTGTGTGTGTGTGTTTATATAGCTATATCTAATCTATATAAATCGACATCTATTATATCTATTTATCTATATAGATATAGATATACATACATACATACACACACATATACATACTACTTATATATATATATATATATATATATATATATATACAGAGAGAGAGAGAGAGAGAGAGAATATATCTATTAGAGTGAAATGTTCTGATATCACATGCTTTGGTCAACAAAACAGATGGTTGAAAAGTGTGCAAGACTGACAGTCCCGAGGTAGAAGAATATGCCCTTAACCCAGGGGATTGCACAATAGAGACAGTAGTTTGGTCAATCCTATGTAGTCAATATCTGTTCTATTTGTCCCTCTACTTGAATCATGGTAGAGCCCATTGATGAATATAATAAAGTTGAGCTTTAGTGAGACAGGTTCATTAATGCAAATCCAATATTGTGAATTGTTGGCATTTAAAATATGCTTATATGCTCATACTTTAAAAATGGAAATATTTGACTCAAGTTTATTGCAGTTTATTTCCAAAATGCTAAGTTCAGCCTTTGAAAGAAAAGTTTTCTAATAGCTGGTTTAATAATTCAGAGCTCAAGTCAGGCAAATAACTCACTGATCAGTTCAAAAAAAGAGCTCACTTTTGATTAAATCCAGTGTTCCAGCTTTCAACAGGCCCAACTGCTGCTGCAAACCTTTCAGTGTAAAAACAGATTTAGGTTCCACCTCATTCTGCAGTTCTCCACAGGATCCTATTCCTGAATTCCATTGTTTCTAAAAGTAAGTTACCTGGAGTCCCTACTTCATGCATCAGTCCCAATTCCGGAGAAGCAAACAATTCATTCTCTCGATATATCTTTTTTTTCTCTCTCTCTGTCTATAAAGAAGTTATCTTCAATTCCTACTCTAGGTATCAGTTCTGTAACACAAGAAGCATACATTCTTGCTGTCTCAAGCTGTGTTTTTTATATAAAAAGGTGCATGGTCTCCTCTAGCCAAAGCGACCCAACACTGCAGCTCTGCATACTCCGCGGCCGCTGTTACAGAACATTAAATCACACTATTGCTCCCATCTTAGATAGTATAGTTGTGTTAGTAGGGTTCCTATTAGATGACTGAAGATGCATTCTTTCAAATGCATCTTGGTCGAACTTGAAAAGACGAAAAGGCAAAATGATGAAGCGGCATATAAGCAAATTCTTTCCCTGGGAAAGAAAGCGCTTGGGTGCGTTCATTACTTTGCCATTTTCGTCACTGTAGTGCAATCTTGGAGTTGGTATATTTAAGTAAGAGGTGTGGGGGGCACAGCCCCCCATATCAGGGTGTGTGGGGGTGAAGCTCCCCACTTTATGTTATGTTTTAAGTGTTTTTTTTTTTTTTTTTTTGGAACAGCGATTTTTTTTTTTCCCTTGGAAAAAAATCGCTGTTCTAAGCGTTCAAGTTTGTAAACTTTCGCTTTCATGGGGTCGATAAATCAATGTTTGCTTTTCTAAGCATTTGATGATTTAATATAGACCCTGTTAGTAAACTTACCCTAACAGAAGATGTTCATATCATCACTGCTGCAGTAGCCTTAGCTGTATGGGTAATAACCATCCAACAATATGAGAGCTGACCAGCTTCCAAAGCTTCAGGGTATTCTCCATGTCCCCAAATGATTAGTCAGCTTGAGCACAGCTGAATGAAAAAGCAGGTCTGGGTGCCAAGCCCTTCAAGCCTGACCTAGATTTAGAGAAGGAATCAAGCATGTAATACCTTGTAAGTATATGTAGAGAGGACCCAGCTGCTTCTTTTAGAATACTTCTAGAATCTACCCCTTTCCAAAAAGCCACAGATGAAGCCAAGGCTTTGGTGGACTGGGCCTTGACCCTGCCTGGAATAAGTTTGTTGTGGTGAGAATATGAAAGATAACAGCCTAAGACAACCATTTATAAATTGCCTGTGTTGACACAGATCGCCCCTTCTTCTTACCTTCACATGAAATGAACAACTAATCCAAAGAGCTGAATGGTTAAGTTCTGTCAAGATATTACCTGCATTATCTGTGGACATCCAAGGTATGGAGTTTTCTTTCTCCCACATTTTTAGGTTCAGGAAAGAAAATGTGGAGATGAATAGTTTGGCTTAAAGTAAACATGGACACCACTTTCAGCATAAATGAAGGATTACGTCTCAAAGAAAGCCTGTCTCTGTGAAAAATGAGATAGAGCTGACTCGCCATAGGATCTTGAAACTTAGACACCCTTCTTGCAGAGGTCAGAGCAATCAGTAAAACAGTTTTCCATGTTAAGAACCTCAACTCAGCCAGAGTAGCTTATTCAAATGGACCAAGTGTTGGCTTCTCTAACACAAAATTAAGATCCCAAGGAGAGACCACTGTTTTTTCTTGGAGATTTCTTATGGAAAAACCCTTACAAAAACATTTTGACATGAGAATGCATTAAAGAGGAGAATCCATGGACAATCATGTTGGAATAGCCGATAAATGAACATTGATGGAGAAGTAAGAAAGGCCATAGGATAATAACTGAAACAAATACTGAAAAAAAAGAGAATGACTAGCCCTGAATGGATGCTGGTTATGTTAATAGCACCAACTCAAAAACCTTTTCTATTTGTTAATATACAATTTTCAAATAGCAGCCTTTTTTGTCTCATTTAATGTCTACTATGTATCCTCAGTAAACAGGTGCCTAAAGGGAATTCTGACCCTATTATCCAGGCAGTCAGTTTAAGTTGATTGGTGTTAGGGTGTAACCAACACCCCTAATCTTCTGTGACTAGATTCATTCTATGAGGAAACTTGTGGTAATTGCCCCTGGCTATTTCTAAAAGAAAAGAGAACCACTTTTGCCAGGGCCAGAAAGGAGACACCACAATGATCTCGGTAACTGCACAGATGTCAGCATCCTACAAGGTGAGGAGTGCTTCCAGGGAGTGAAATTTTGTATTTAAATTCCTAGCATTAAGCAGCATGATCCTGAGTTTGTCTTGTTTAGATTTTGTTGCATTGGAAAATTTGTTGTTTTGATATTGCCTAAAATAGGCACTATGGGGGAGGCAAGGGCCTTTGCCAGTATCCGAAAGCCTAGGGGGGACAGGTGCAGACCATCTCTAGCAAAGACGTGAGGTCTGTCTACCATATCCTCCCAGGCTGACAGATGCTGGATCCCCCTGGACTGACATCAGAAGCTGAGCCAATTGTTGAAGTCAATCATTTTTTGTTTATATTGTGACATCATCCGGGGTGAGGGTAGCATACTACTTAGGGCTAGGGACACACTTGTCTAGGACACATAAACTGAGGGTTCTGTCATGCCTCTCTTTATATAGTCCAAAGGGATACATCTCTAGTCATTCACTCAAATAAATGTCATGAGACCCAAACACCTCAGGTATTCCCTTGCTGACTGAAGTTTGAGTGGAAAACCTTAGAAATAGATATAGATATATATATATTTTTCTTGTTGAAGAAAAGCTATTTGAACTGAGTTGTCTAGCTGATAACCCAGGAATACAATCCTTTGAACTTTGGCACTATCACAAACAGGTTTAGGAAAGAACAACCCAGAACAGGTCTCCAAGCATCTTCTTTATTTGGCATTAAAACATCCTTGAATAAAACCCTTTCCAAATCTGGGAATGAGGAACTGGTTCCATCACTGCTTGAGACAGCATGTGTTAAAGGACAGGAAGAAATAGGGGAGTCTTGTCTACTGGTTTAGGAATGTCCTCCTGGAAAGGAGGGATTTCATCCCACTGCCATCTCTAGCCTGAATGAATGATCTTCAGAACCCATTTGTCTGAAACTATCTGTTGCCAAAGAGAAAAGTAGAGATTCAGAATTTCCAGAAAGAAAGGTGGACTGCCAGGGTGAGAGGGGGTGAAAAAGATCCCTTAAACAGTCATTCTGACCTGTTGGACTGTCCTTGGGTTTGGGGCATCCTGAATTCTTTTTGTAAACATCCTGCCATTTTTTCTTAAGCATCTGTTTACACACATTTTGGTGAGACTGTTTATTTAGTTTTTCTGCTGAAACTGGATAAAGCATGAAAGAATCAATTAGAAAATGTCATTATACTGTTTGATAATCTTTGCAGCAGAGAAACCAGAAACTATATCTCTATCCAAAGAGGAATTTAACATCATCTGAGAGGTTCTGAGATTGCAGCCATTCAGACCTCCTTAAAACAGTAACAGTAGCCATAGCCCTGGAAGAAGTATCGATAGAGTCATAAAAACATGTAAACAAGCACACTGGCCCCAATGAATATAAGGTGCCAAATAAACGAGTTAATAACAAAAAAGAAAATTGCACCAAAGCACTGCCAATAAAACTTAATATACTTTATTTGAGTAAGTGCTTTCACAGGAGGTTATGTGAGAGGTACGTGACCATAGTTATTGTACAAAGAGGAAATTAGAATGTAGTGCCTTAGCCAAACATACTTTGAATACGGGTGATTCTCACACCTTTTGGTTTCAGGTTCTAGATATGGCTTATGACCATCTGCGAGGAGGTTATTTGATCAATTGTACGGAGACTTTGCAGTCACGATGGATTATTAAACTTCTGGAACATAAGGGGTTGGGTTGAATGAATTTATGCCGATTAGACCAGCCCTGCGAGCTATGAGACTAAGGAGGTGAGCGTAGTATGGTGACTAGAATATTATATCTTACATGGGATTAGTAGGTCTAGCCTTAGTTAATTAGGGCACCAGACTTATTTCTATATATTTAAATCTGAATATGATGACGGTTGTTTGAGGCCATCTGTATATGTGAGATGGGCAAATTTTCTTTGTAGTAATGTCTGTTCATTTTAAGGTTGAGTTTACATTCTTTGGTATTAGCAGCTAAAGCGATATATTGTGAAGATGACAGCAGATGGTGCTGTGGATAGTTTATTTAAGGCCTAGCTTAAGAGAGCTGTAGTGTTTGTTAGTTTGGCCTGGGATTGATGATAGTGTTGTGTTGTTTAATAGGCATAGGACTGAGACATCCTTCAAATGAAATGTGCCCTGGATGTAAGTTCCATTGAAAATTGATAGATTTAAGCTGCGGTTTAATAATTTATTACTATCAACAGCCATAGGGTATGTGTGTATGAGTGTTCCTGTTTTAGGAATGGGTTAGTTTTATTTAGTGTTATGTTCTGTTTTATGTGGGTTTTACTGTTAGGTAGAAGACCTGAGCTTCTGTTTGACAATTTTGAGTTATCTTAACAACTAAAGTCATGTTTCAGCTACTGGATGGACTGGAATTATACAGTGCAATGTCTCATTGCATTCATACAGTGCATCCTAGAATCTATGTTTCATATGGAGTCCTTTGAGTTAAAGGGAAATCCAATGGGATGCTGTAAAGCCTAATGCTGATTATAAAGTGCAGACTGACAAGAAATGTTTCCATGGGGTTAGTTTATGTTCTTTACTTGCTCCTTATTAGGTTGAAGGTATTCATTTGTTCATTTTAACATCTGATATGATGTACAGTGTTGCAATTGCATATGAATTAACCGTTGTGAGGATTTGTATATAGAAAGAACATGACATTGTTGTTTGTGAAGATTTTTTGTATGCACTTGTGACTCACTGACTGTTGCATCCAATTTTGTATAGGAATTTTTTTGTGTTTTTGTTTTACTATGTTACTTTAACTTCTTTAGTTTGCTATTACTGTTTCTTTAAATGTTTGAGCTATATTGTCAATTGGAAGTATTTTGCTGACTTGTCAATTTTTGAATTTTTATTTAAGTATGGTTTTGGATGTGTAATAGTTTTTAGAGTCTGAAGAAGTGAACAGAGTTCGTGAAAGGGCTTACTCAGTAAAGTATATTAAGTTTTATTGGCTGTGCTTTGGCACATACACACACACACACACACACACACACACACACACACACACACACACACACACACACACACACACGCACACACACTGTAAACAATGGGTAGCAACCTGTGCAATAGAAGAGACTAAATTATTTAAAGTTGTTTTTCCTCACAAGAAGAAACTGCAGATATAACATTCCTCATACTTTCACAATTAGTGAAAACAAACTTGAACCTATGAGCCTGACAATTCAAAATTCTGAAAATCAGAGTTGTAGAAGCATACACTTTTTTCCATACTTATCAATTATTTTCCCATCGTTGTCAGAAACAGTAAGAGTGGAATTAACCAAATGATCAGCAACAGTAGGATTAACTAAAGCTATAGCTGCTGGGTCAGGTTAAGTGTATAGATAACTATACATCCTATCTGCCTTTTTAGGGGCAGCTGGCTGACTATCAGGAAAAGTACAGACACTAAAACACACACACACACACACACACACCCACACACACACACACACACACACACACACACACACACACACACACACACACACACACACACACACACACACACACATCCCCTGAAGCTGACAGAACTGGAGGAATGGGTGCAGGTTCTATAAATTCCTTCTGTAATAGCTCGTGGTATTTTTCTGAGGGAGAGTTCTGCAGAAGTATGAGGAATGTTTATTTGTATTTTTTAGGTAAAATCTGCTTTGAATAACTTAGTTTCTTATTTTGCAAAGGTCACTACTCATTGTTTACATATGCTGTATGACTCTCATATTTCTTCCTGGGATATTGCCACTGGTACTGTTTTAAGGAGGTTTGTATGGCTGCATTCTTAGAACCTTCAAGATGATGTTAAATAAAATGAGAATTTCAATTCTCCTTTTAAAAGAAATTTAGTGTTTCACCTCTCTGCTGCAGAGGTGATAAAAAGTTGAGTACAATGCCCCTTTCAGCATGTACCTCACAAAGCACATGCAGCAGCTGGAGAGACCACAGGGGTTCCTCACCAAAGGAATCCATTGCCTCAGACATCTACTCTACACAGATAGGCTAAAAGCCCTGTCCCTCTACTCAGTCTCATACAGACTCCTCAGGGGTGACCTCTGTTTGGCGTACAAAGCAATCTCAGACCCCGCCTTAATGGGACTGTCTGCAAGTCAAGCACCACTTAAGTAACCCACACACACGACCTCAACCTGGTTTGTTATATCAATAGGACGTGTTGGTGGGACAGATTTATGTCCCAGAGACTCCCCCTTCTGTGGAACAGACTACCTCTCCATGTTAAGCAGAGTACCTCATTAACGCTTTTTAAGTGCAACCTAGATAACTGGATGGGGAACAGAAAATACACCCCTGGGATTCCATCTGTGTCCCTGCTGGACAGGATCATCGGGTGCTGACTTGTTGGAACATGTGCTAAATTCTTGGTTAGGCTTGTAAGAGCCTCAGGGCCAATAGCCTAGTAACTTCCTATGATCCTAAAAAGTGAAATGAATGGAGCAAGCTGATCCAGAGAATCTCTTAAGATTTTTCAGATCTCCTTCTATAAATTGTCCAAGAGATTTTTTTTCTCTTCTTCCATTTTGAGCACAAAACAGAAAAACCAGTCTCAAAAAGTTTAGGTAAACAGATGTTTAAGAAGGAATGGCAAGGGAGTTCCAAAAATAAGTCTCTAGCCTCTCAAAACCAAGAACAGTTTGATATGTCTGATTGACTATTCAAGAGACCTTGTGACCCACTCCCACTCTGGAACCCTTATTCTTACAGAAAGTCTTAATCCCTTTTTTTTCTCTCTTTGGCAACAGATTGCTAAAGATAAATGGGTTCTGGAAATCATTCATCAAGATTATAAATGATAGTGGGAGGCAATTCTTCCTTTTCACAGGGTTAATCCTCATGCTTCAGATCAGATTCTTTTGTTTCCACTTGTTCATCACATGCTGTTTCAAGAACTGATAAAACCAGTTCCTTCTTCCCAGGTGGAGAAGGATTTTTATTCAAGGATGTTCCTAGTGCCAAAGAAAGAAAATGCTTGGAGACCAGTTCTGAATCTTTCTTTCCTAAACCTGTTTGTGATAGTTCCATAATTCAAAATGATGTCACTTCACAACCTGTTACCTCTTCTTCCTCATTCATGTTTCCTGGCAACACTAGACTTATAAAGTGTTTATCATTACATCCCTATTCATCCAGACGTAAGACATTTCTTAAGGTTCCGTCTGTCTGGATCACATTATCAGTTATCTGCCTTAACCTTTGAACTATCCACCACACTAAGAGTGTTCACAAAGTGTCTACCTCCAGTTATAGCTTATTGCAGTGTATTCACATTTTTTCCATATTTAAGCAACTTGCTTACCTTTACAGGATCTTTTTCAAAGTGTCAAGAATCTCCCACTTGGTTAAAAGATCTCTTATACAAGCTGGAATTCCAAGAGAAAGTCAAAAGTCTTTCTTGACACCCTCATACAGGATTGTGTTCTGAGGATGACAAATAGATACTTCAGTTCAAATAGCTTTTCTTCCACAGAAAAAAGGTAGATCCTTACTTAGCCCTGTTTCTGAGGTTTTGTACTCAGACTTTGGTCACTGTGAGACAATACATCAGGAGTTTGGGTATCATGGCATCTATCATTCTCATGATACCCCTGGCAAGACTCCACATGAGAAGGATACAGTGGTATCTGAAATCTCTTTGATCCCTGCATCAACACGCTTTATATTTTCAAATCCCAGTGCTGAGATTTGTTGGAAGAAAAATCTTTTGCTGGAAACAACTGATAGCCTTGAACCCAAGTCTTCCTTCTCCCTCCTTACTCCAAATATCGTAGTCACCACAGATGCTTCAGACTTTGCTTGGGGAGCATTTTAAGGAGGGATAAAAGTGTAGGGGTGTGGGACACGAAGGACAGATGCAAACATATAAATATCTAGAAGATGTTTGCCCTGTTCAAGGCACTCAACTCTCTCAACTATCTTTTTCCACAGGGGCCTCTTCAAAGTGGCTTCAGACAGCACAACAGTCTTGTGGTATATCAACAAGAAATGTGAACAAGGTCATACCTCCTTTCTAGGTTAGCCATGTTTGTTTGGAGTTTGGCTTCACAGTACAATCTCAGTCTGCAGGCATCCTACATTCCATTATAGCACAACTGTGTGTCAGACAAGGTGAGTGGTACCAGGGCAGACCCTCATGAATGGAAACACTAGATCAAGGTGGTCTTCCAACATTTGATCCATCTGTGGGATGTTTCTTGAGCATAACCTTTTTCCTCCTGTTTGAACAATCAGCTGCCAAGATTCTGTTTACAGACTCTGTAAAAGATGGCTTAGGTGTGTGGAAGGTGCCCTGAAGCTTTGGAAGATGGTCAGTTGTTATATCCATGCCAAGACTGAACCCGTATAAATAAGGCTACTGCAGCAGTGATCAATATGAAGAACATATGTGGGCATGAGCTACACTGGCAAATCAGATCTTGCCTTAGCTGGCATAAGATCTAAATGGCAGAGTTTACTCTGTCTCCCAGATGTATGCTTGTTATGACAATTTTTGACAGTGTCCAATTTTGGAACAGGTACAGTACCAGTTCATCCCATGCCATATCCAGTCATCTTATTCAACACCAGAACCATCCAGCGTTTCACCTCCCATGTTGACATAAGATTCTGAAACAAGCTGTCGCATTTTTCCATGCTATCCTTTTATGCTGAAGTGCTAAAGAGTTTACCTTTTAATATTTTGTCAGTTTCTATTTCTTGATCTCTTTTTAGATTATGTGCTTACACTAAATTAATTACTGAAATTACTATCTTACTGAATTTTCTTTTGCATCAGACACGACTGGAGAGTTTGTTAGACTGTTCAACATGAAGTGTAACTGAAGCGCTCTGGTTATTCCCAGTTGGACTTGGGTTTATTTATGCAGCTTTGGGTTTTGCAACTATCTGTTCTATGATCACCATCAAGCATGCTAATCTGGTCTGTGCTATAGTTCTGTTCAGTTGCTTCCATGGCTTTCAGACCCTGAATGTCTCTGCACTGTGCTCTCTAGTGGCCATCTCTCTTACCTTCAGGGAGCTAGTGTGAGTTGTTTCCATCTGGTGGAAGACATTTTAATCTACTGTTTTCCTCTTCCAAAACATTGTTTTGTACTTTATTTTCAGCCTCAAGAGTTCTACACTTGATGATTGGCTTGAGAATAGAATCAAACTGTTCCTCCATTCAGCAACACAACTTTCATTTTTCTTCCTGAATCACATTAATATGTCACTCCCTATTGCTGTGTTTTTCCAGCTTCTGGATGTATTGATTAGGTCCACTTAAGTCATTCTTATCCATGTATTTGTTTTCACGTAACTTTTTTGAGTTCCTCAATGATAAACACAAACTGTTTGCTTTCATTTATACTGATATTTTTTATAAGCTAGGTCAGCATGACTATTGGGAGCACCAATATGCATATAGATTTTGACTTTGTTCTTAGTTTCTTAGAGTCGCACCTTTAGTAACTCCTTCTCAATTTGCACAATCTAACATTTTGCTTTCAGATCAAGCAGGGTATTTTCAGTCAGTAGATGCAGGGACTTCCCTTTTGTCTTTCAAGTTCCATCATCAGGTTACTTTGCTCAGCTTCCTTTTGGCATGTGACATCATGTGGTTTAGCACTTTCAGATTTATTCTTATGTTTTACTGTTCCAATTTGTACATAAGGTCTTGAATCATTTGGACAAGTCAGTAATTTGTTTTATTTTACCATTTGTTTTGCTGGTCAAGGACAAACAACAATCTTATAAAACTCCATGCCATTTTATTTTTATTTTCATAAACCATCTGCTCCAGCAATATTACAGATTCATTCTGCTTAAAGAAGTGACTTTGGCTGCCTTAGCATTTCTATAATCTCAGTTAGTGCTCTAACTTCAGCTTGCAGAGCTATACAGAGTTGAAAGAAAGTCCATAATGTTCCTCATTGTTCCACATTGAAAGGGTCTGTCACAGATTTTGTATTAGGAGCATTTTAACAGATATTATGATAAATAATACTGAATCATATTAATTCTTCAAAAGAGTATAACATATAAAGTAACACATTCTAACAATCCTGTCAGCTTCCTAGTTAAAGTTATTAGTAAGCTGTTAGTTGTGTTCCACATTCAAACCTTCAAACCACCCTCAAATACTGAGAAATCATCTCAACTCTTCCTGGCTATGTACATGCTCTATAACCTTGCCTCCTCTTTCTTCTTATATGATAACTAAACTCCTATGCTTTTTGCTACTGCTGACTGATGATATTTTCTCCATAATTATTTTTTATCACTTGTTGATACTGGTACAATAATCCTGATTAATATCTCTGTGTATACCTCTCTGATTGAATTAATCTGGCAAACAACAAAATTCCTGCTTTTATGTGTATATTCTGTATATATTAATGTAATTATCTGTAACACTGTATCTACTTTTGTAACAATTAATGTTAAATATTTCCTGTATCTATGTCCTTGTCAGAGCTTTACTCCCAGGGCCTCCGCTGAAAATGGGCTCTTTTAGGCCCAGCGGACTTTGGTAAACAAATGCAATAAATAAATAGTGTCCATTTGTTCCATATTTTGAGTGGTAGTGTTCCTCATTTTGTAGCTGGAAGCTTGAGAGCTATGAGAAAGACACATGTTCTTTATTTTGTTCTTAGTTCACCTTTTTTCATACCAGTCAGGTTTCTTTAATACGCTTTCCTTTCTCCGGTCTTGCTCTTTCTGCCATTCTTGTTTTTCATGGTTTTGTATAACTTTGTTAAAACAGTCAGCACTACTTGGCATTCCTGCTTTTGCATTTTATGAAATTCTTTTACATTTGGTTTAAAATTATTTCATGTACTTAATTCTCAGATTTACAACAAGTTCTGCTCCCCAGCACCATCTATTCCAGCTTTCCTGGAACATTTTGAGGCAGAATCATTACTTTCAAATAAGATGCAACAGCAGAGTTACAACACTGAACTGAAAATATACACTAACTGCTGTTTATATCAGAGATAATTTGGTGTAAAACATTCCTTCTGCTATACCACCACATCACTGTTTGTGATCAGACTTATTTAGCCAACGTATTTTCTGTTAACTCATATTGCTGTACATCAGCTGAGCCTAACTTATTTTCTTCTTTTATAAATGAAGCACATATACTGTTAGTGTGTCTTTTATATCACCTTATTCTGTACAGGTAATTCACAATCTGTTTCACCAGATCTACATACAATTTTCATTCTAGCAGCACACAACATTAAACTCACTTTTTCCTGTCCAATAATTGTACTTTTAGAATTAGAACCTCTTTCTTGGTTTACACAGCAAGGAACCCCAATTTACTTTTAGAATAAGTACCTTGCACCAACTTCAGTTTCATAAAATATCATGTTTGTATACCACCTTTGTCATAGGCACCTTTTTACTGCAAGTTTTTAGTACAGTTTCATATTTTCATAGTTTGATGTAACTATGTGTTTGACCAAAAATCACATTAAAGCACATATTCCACATTTAAAGAATATAGTCTACTGTCTATCCAATTATCTAAAGTGGTTTTAAATAGTTACAAAGATAAACTTTTCCTAATAACCAGAGGTAGTTTATACCAGAAGCTACCTAAGCCTTGTGTAATACATTTGTTTCTTTTGTAGTTCTACTAAATTCTATTTTATAATTAATATAAATATTACTCAGATTTGTAATTATAGCAAATATGCCTATATTTAATAATGTAATTAACATCATATAACGCTTTGTAAGCTAAGCATGATCTTCCCCTAAATAATCCATAATATATGGAGCAAATTTCTAACTGTTTCAAACATTGGGGGTAAGGGAGTTCCTTAAGCAAAGGTATCCTTTTTGTAAATTTGTTCTCTCTGCACTTTTAATAGTAACAAATCACTCCTGGAAAATGTACAAATATCTAACTGTAATTCTAAAATTGGCCTAATGTAAGAAATAATCATTTTAGTAGACACAACAATTTAATTTTTATATTTTAGTTAACAATGACAGTACTCTCAGAGCTCTATTTTATGGCATATGCATTGTTATTGAATAGTAAAGTGCCATAAGGACATTAAAATCCATATATTTAAGCTGATGCTCCTCAAAGAAAGGGAATATATATATATATATATATATATATATATATATATATATATATATATATATATATATATATATATATATATATATATATAGTCCCATAATACAGTACAACCACTTTTACCTTCATTAATTTTCAATCCTGTATTACTGAACCATGCTAACCAATCCAAATAATTACTAAATAATAGTGAGCACATGGTTAAAAATGTCCCATCCTGATATTGTTAGCATAAAATGCTTAACTATTGGAAGAAGAAAAAAGGAAAATACACACACACACACACACACACACACACATATATATATATATATATATATATATATATATATATATATATATATATATATATATATACACACACACACACACACACACACACACATACACACACACACACACACACACACACACACACACACACACACACACACACACACACACACACATATATATATATATATATATACACACACACACAAATACACACACACACACACACACACACACACACACACACACACACACACACACACACACACACACACACACACACACACACACACACACACACACACACACATATATATATATATATATAATTATAAAGTTCAGGTCCAAGTACAAACCTCTGCAGTACCTCTTTATTAATATTAGTTATTTTGGGATATTCTCCTAATATTTTAATCATTTGTTTCTTTTAACTAAGCCAGTAGTGGATCCAATGTGCAGTACACTGGCTGTAATTATCTCTTTATGTCAAACATTATCAAAAGTTTTAATTAAGTCACTATAGACAAAGTCAACTCTAACAACTTTAATAATGGTAATGCTGAAAAATGTTTTGTGTGTGTGTGTATATATATATATATATATATATATATATATATGTGTGTGTGTGTGTGTGTGTGTGTGTGTGTGTGTTTAATGTGTTTTGATATGCATGTTTTCAATCATGCTCTTTCTCTGGTGGCAGCATATTAACAGTAATAAGTTTTAGCTGCATGTACATACACTTCACATACAACCATATGCCAAAATCCTGCCATTAGGGTATTACACCACCATTCCCTAGTGAGCAGTGTGATGGAGCTGGGATTCTCTGCAGGAACAAATTGCCAGAGTGAGAAACTTATATACCCCTTTACCTAAAGTCACAGAGTGAGAGGAACCAAAAATCAAAAATGAAAAAGCTTTTCATTTTACTTATTTTTAACTTTATCAGATCATATTTTCAGAGTTAATGCAAGAATACTGGTGAAGAGTAATTTACTCTGTTATCCTACATGTTTATTCAAATGAAACAAATGCACTTGTTGGTTTAATCAGAGGGTTATTGGCCATCTCTAAGGCTTAAGAGAAGATACATTTTTTTATAATGTCTGTAACCTGTATGTATTCACACACATACTACTACATTAGTTACAGATAAATAAAAAAAAAATCTCATAATTCATAACCAGGCAATTCTTTCCTTGGATCAGAAACTTCCACATTATTACTCCCAGATATATGCACATTCTCCCATTACATCACTGCTGACCTTATTAGTGAAGTATAGCTTTAAGTTACAGTAGTACCTTCTGGTCTTTGCTAGAAGTACACAGTCATTCTTTGGCTCTATGAGGCAACATACAGGCAAGGCTAGTGTAGCACAAAGGGCATTTCCTTCTGTGTCAGTGTGCAGTATATAGATAGAATATAGCAGCATTGTGAAGCAATTCCTTTTTGCATACAACTCCCCCTTTATCATCTGTCATCCCACCGTGGGGTCTGCTTATCCCAGTCCATTTTTCTCTCTTTACTCATTTTGAAGACTGCATCAGTTTGATTTTAGTCATCCACTACAAATTCACCAGGTTTCTCATTGCAATAAATGCATGACTCAAAGTATCTGTGGGTCTGTGAAATAAATATACTGACGTTTTATAAGGCAAAATTGGATTCTGACTCTTTCTGTCAGCAAACTGATTATCAGTATAACTTTTGTCACTGAATTATTTGCATTCCAATATGAAATGTAAAGTATTGTGGTTACTAATTACTGCACACATTAAGATCTTAGATTAAACATTTATTCCTGACACATCTTCCTTCTCAAAGCTGATGATCTAAAATCAAACTCTGTCCCCATCCCTCAAACAAGACTTATCTGATCTAGCAATTAGGAATGAACTTTGACTTTCTCAGCACTGGTAGTAAAACACGGTACACTTTCAACAATCTTCACATTATGGACATTATTTAATCCTGGTTGAAACCTTACACAATACTACCAGCTCAGTTAACCAAAGCATAACAGCCTTTCACTAGAAAAAAAGAACTAACAAAAAACACAGAGACACTGAATCACATATGTGATGCAATACCTTTAATTGAATCAGTATAGGTTTTGGAATTACTCAGCTTCTGGGATAGCAGGGGCACTTCACTGGAATTTATTGTCTTTTGCCAGTAACTGTGTTAGACGCAAGGACATAAGACTTTGCTTTTGGCCTCACATGGCAATTCCCTCTTGAGAATTTCATTTGACAAAAAGGTAAGGATCCTAAATGGAGTATCTTAGAGACTACATTTGATAATAACCTTAACCTCAGATTGCACTAATGAACATCAGAACCCCACCACTCACACCGTTGTAGTAAATATGGAAATATTACACTCAAAGTGATTTTTTTTTAATTTGTTCAGCTTACCTTTGCACCATGACATGTGGAGCAAAAAATGCCAAACAGCACATCTAACCATTAGGGAGCATGTCTTTCTTCTCAGTAGAAGAGAAATCCAACTTTAAAAAGTTCATGTTTACTACACTGACATCATTGAGGAAAAACAGTAAACTTTAACCTTAGTAGCATCAGTATAGCAAAAACATGTCGTACCCATAAAGTTTAATGGGTGCACCACCAAGCATGTGCAAAGTTGTCCCATTAAAATGCATGGAAGCAACACATGTTCTGCAAAGTCACAGTAAGAAATACTAAATTTATTTGGGGAGAGGTTTAACAAAATGTTTATGAAGCTTTTGACTTTAAAAAAATGCCTCAAATAAATAAGTACATTTAAGTGGAAAAATGCAATACATTTGCTAACATCAGAAAATCACTTTAACCATCAAACATAGTGCAGTTGTCATGAGTGATTTTAGCTTAATTAGTCCACTTTCTTAGTTTCTAGTTGCCACTTGTTCATCTCTAACACATATAACAAGAAGTCTTGGGGTTTTATTCAGATGCTTTAATACATAGAAACACATGAGGATGGATAGCAGCATCATTAAATATAAATGAACTAGTTAACAAAAACACCTTACATACATACATGTTCACATCTCAACAACTAAATACAAAATGGCAGTCAGGCTCACACGTGCTCAGTATTTATACACTTGTGCAAGCCCTTGAATAGCTTCTTAAAAGTATATACACACACATTGATCTACACTGCTTCATCTAAACTCTCTCCTCAGTTGATAAATTAGCAGATCCAACAATTTTTCATTTGGGTGGACATTCATTTATTAATCCATTCATTCATTATCAAACACTCACTTTGTCCAGTTCAAGGTTGTGGAGGACCTGAAGCTTACCTGGCACTCACTGAGTAGAAAACAGAGATAGGACACTAGCTTAACACAGGACAAATACTCATGCCAATGGACTTGAACACCAGATGAAAATTCACACTGAAATAGAGAGAATGTGGCTATTCCACAAGCTACTTTAGCTGGGAACTGAACTCCTGAACCAGCTGCACAGAGACAGCAGTGCAATCTCACATCATTAGGTTGTCTCCTAAAATTAGATATCAACAAATCATCATCTCATAATCACCACCCCCACTGAACTTGCATCACTCCTTACCAACCAGTGTATTATGGCAAGCATATTCCTGACAAATTATTTGCTCCATCTAGGTCACTAAGGATCTGATATTTCCATATACAAAACTGCCAATACTTTCTTCTGTTTGACCTTGAAGTGATAATCTGAGCCCCAGTACTGAAACAAATCATGCCAAACACTGTATTGTAACTGTTCCTAAACATACTCGTGTCCATGCACTAGAAACACCACCCCTACAGGTTCACCATGCAGTAGAAATGCCCCCTACAGGTTCAAGAGGACTAAATGACAGAGTCTCACTTTAGCTTATTCTTGACATGAAAAAAAAACATACTGAGTGCAAACATATAACATGGTAAAATATGAAACAGCTGTCAGTCTTTTGGATTGGGCTACTCTTTGCCTTTTTTATCAAAATTATAAGAAACTCATTAAAGTTGTCAGATTATCATAATGTCAGCAGATACAGTTATAATTCAAAAACTATCTTTTTTTCTAAGTAAATTAATGGCATAAAAGTATGAGCAACAGTCCAGAGATCAATCAGCAGTAACTGGCAGGGAAGTTGCAATTGGCCATTTAGTATGACTGAAAATTCATTAGTTTTCACTATGCTGCCTTGCATAATTAGTACCTCCCCTGCCACTGCCAGTCACTCACAGCATTTTCAGTTCCTGCCAGACATTAAACTATAGCACCTTATTCAAGAAACATCACCAAATACAGATAGCCAGTAGCTGATGGCCTGTTCCTAGTGTTTCTTAAGGTCTATAACATATGCATTGATATTTTATTCAGATATGCATTAAACTCTGTTGCAGTATTTCCCTTGTTATGGAGAATTGTGCTTCTTATATGACTGCATAAAATGCTGACCTTAGACATTTAGCATCATTAACTGCAGGCTGGTAACGCTGTTTCCCAACCCAAACTACTGCAAATGACTCTCAAAAATTAGACATCATTTTCAGGTATATCATTAAATTCATGTGAACTGATGTACTAACTAAATACATCACAGTGAAACCAAATGACATACATTTGCACATAAACATACAAATAAATAGGATATAAACTCAGATGTATTGATGTATTAAACAAGAACATTGCAACGAATCCAAATATCACAGTTTCAAGTAAAATGAGCTCAATTATGTATAACTAAATTCAATATATTAAATATAAGTTTTGTTAATGGTTAAAATGCAAACTAAAAGATCTGGTAGCATTTTTTTATAAATCTACATCACTTAAATGATCCATCACCCAACTTTTTTTCCATTAGGTTGGAGTATCTAATCAGCAGTTTCAATCAAGAGCCAATGTTCACACCGCTAATTGGATAGCCTTGCTGCAGCCAATTCTTCCATACCACACACAGACACACACGCCTATGGCCAAGTAAGAAAGTTCTATCCAACTAGAGTAAACTGTCAGTTAACTGGCACCCATGGGGATTGGTAGATCCAGGATAACTGGTTTGTGGTTGCTTGAGAGTTACTATTAAAAATAGGCCTGACTAATACTGTACCCTATACTATTTGTTTAGTTTGACTTGTTCTCAGGTTGGGGAGAAAGGGAATTTATTCCTATCTTCCTTTTTAAAACTCTAAAACACTAAAACTGTAAGATATGTTTCTGTGGGGAGGGGGGACAGAAAGTGCACCACATGAAAATCGTACTGTATTTCTTTGATTTTTTTGCTGATTGCTTGAGAGTGCTGGTAGCTTGAGTTCTGGTTAACTGAAAGTTTACTGTACTAAATGTCTTTAGAATGTGGGAGGAATCTGGAACTTCCAGAGGAAAACCATGTGAATATATGCAAAACATCCACTCTCCACACAGAAGGCACCTCATCTAAGAACTGAACCACAGAACCTCTTGTTGTAAGGTGAGAACATTATCCAATGTGCCTTATCACTTAATTAACAAACCTCATATTTTGGTCATCACTAACTCTTGGATAATACCTGTACAGTTTTTATATAATGACCTTCATGGGTTCTACAGTGAGTGTACAACCACCATAGCTAGGATATCACTTACTAAGGCTATCTGCTGTCCTATGGATAAAGTATAACCTCAATGAGAAATATGTATTGACATTAGTAAAGCCTTCAACATTGTCTCTTATATATTTCTTTTTATAGTAAGGAGTAAATAGGTTCTCGACTCCAATATCATAGGCAGGGTATCCATATCCTTCATTCAAGATTTTGCAAAGTAAAACTTGTGTTCACCGGTTCTCATCTTTGACAGTTTTCTGTGAGGTAACATTGATTAAATCTAGGGTCACAACTCTTTACCATTTTCATACACTTACTAATGCTTGGCAACCTACATATATGCAGACATTCTTGTTTGTTAACTATATTGCCCTACTTAAATCAGACTTAACTAATAACCGAATCAGTAGTCATGGCTAAGTGTTGGTCATTACCTATAAGTGGCTCGCACAGAAATTCCTTACCATTAACTTATTCTGATTTATTCTGTAGTAAGAAGGCTTTATCCAAGATGGCCAGCTCATGACTCAGTTTAACTATTTATGTGGAAATATGTATAGATGAAAATAGAGCTCAAAGCACATAATATAATGATTAGATATGGCTATTTCAACAGTGTAGTGGATTCTTGTCTTTAGTCAAATGTTTGTGTTCTTTTGATGTGGATTTTTTTTTTTGCATGTTAAATGGGGCCTCCTTTTCCCTCCCATATTCCAAGTTACCCATTCTATTTCTTATACCGTCTTCTTTCTTGTGTTGACTGGTATGTTCAGTGACTGCATTAGAAATGTTATTTCTTCAGTCCTTAATGTTTTTGCCTGTTTTAAAGGAGATCACAAGTCCTTCAAACCATTTAAAAAATCTGAGGTCATGCCACTTCTTTAAAAACTAACTTGTGGTGTCCTGACACTTGTGGATTTGATGAAAAGCAAATGATTTATACTGTCAGCAGGTATTCTGAGTAGACTCCAGTGTGATGTTTTCCAGATAAACTCAAAAGAAGACATGATTTTGAAGAACCTTGGAAAAAAGATGCTGTATGTGAATAGTTTGCCATTCTATGCATTAGCATGACACATTAACATAACATATAATTTTGGGAACTGTACACAAACCGTAAGAATGTGGTAACACCCCCAACCCACCTCAAGGTTACTCTGTCCCCATGACTTTATATGTGGGCAGTTTTGTTGTGCTGTCCACTTCTGCATTGTTTTTGCGTGCAGGATGGTTAGGGTAGTTGTATAGTTGTAAAGCTGAGGTCTGTCTTTCATTGTCTTGCCAAGGGCCCAATTTGACCATGATCTGGCTCTGCTAAAATGGATCCTTTTTTACTTTATCCTACTGTTAACCTTCTAAGTCCTTTACCTTAAAAGGGCACTCAACACCTATACATTTCTGATTTGTAGCTTTGGTCAAAATTCTCTGATTAACATTTGATATGCTCAACAATTATGTCTGCTTTTCAATGGGATTCTAAGTATCCCATGTATCATTTTTATGCATTTTCCCCAAGATATCAAGTCTGCAAATAATCCACAGCCATAATGCAATCCCATTGTTTTGTTTGCAGTATGATGCATGGTTCTTATAATTGCTCAACTGATTTTTCTTTTCAGTCATTTTCCTAATTTATAGTTTTCCAGAGATATTCTCTAGAAATGTAGAAACTACCTATTCCAAAAAAATTAACGATTGTCCCTCACATAAACACACATAAACATAAATGAAAATCATGCGTAGACTAATATTCTACTCCAGTATTCCCAACATTACCTCACCACAGGAAAACAGCTGGATGACAGTTATCATCACCTATCAATTTATGGTCATAGTGTACAACCCATTCTATCCTGAAATCTACATGATATATGAAAACTGACAAGTGTCAAACTGGGATTTGTAAACAGTTTATGCAATACATAAGTAAACCATTCTGCTACTGGTAGTGGTCGCACATAGGGTATGAGAGATCTAAAGACACTGTTTCTGCAAAAGTACAAAGCCAGAAATTGCACAATAAGCAGTGCATCCAGATTAATACATGATGATATGTAAATGAAAGATCCCATGCAAATAAGCAACAATAAATATGCAAATACAGGAGATTGACATAGTGGAGTGATTCAGAGATGTATAAAACAGTGATGCTGCACGCCTGCACTCACCCTGTTTGAAAGCCATGATTTATGGAATACAGAAAAAGAGTTATGCTATTCACAGCAGCAGAAGATCAACAGAATGTGTAGCGATCCTCTGAGCAAGGGCTACCAATACTGAGTGTCGTGACTGGCACACCAATGGAGATGATTCAAGCAGTGACTCATAAATCTGCTGACAGAGCAACAGAAAATTGAAGGCTTCAGAGTTGATAGGAATGCACTACAGAAATTGGTCAAGCTGTGTCCTCCACAAGTGGAATCAAGGGATATGCATGGTATCCCCATTCTCGGTATCCCCATTCTCGGGGGCAAAAAGGTATGTGTAGTGTTGACTATCCCAGCTACAGAAACCTTTCTGCAATCAGTGAGGGACCTATTAGGTATATCCAAGGCTTCTGTCTCATGAATACTCAACCAATTTCTTAACATGATTGTCCAATATGTTGAAAAGCAGATCAGGTTCCCAAGGACACCAGAGAAGAGAAACAATGCCATGCAAGCATTCTGTGAGATTGCACTCTTCTTTCTGATCCTAGGCATCACAGATTTCATCCATGCAACAATTAAGGCCCCAGCTGGTTTAGAGGGACAGGGATAAATAAATAGGGAGGACTACCACTCCCTGAACTGCCAGATGGCCTGTAATACTGACGGCATTATCTACAATGACTCCACTATAGACAGATTACATAATTTATACATATGGCACACGTCAATCCTATGACAATGGTTTCTGCAATGGAAGTCTCACAAGGTCAACTAGTTGGTAAATGGACACACTTATGTTGACAGAATGACCTATACATACAGGTACAGTGCATTTTGGGAACATGTCCCATATAATGGCGTGCCATGTGTTGCATATGATGGATGTGCCACTGAGCCATGGATGATGGCCTCCATTCATAACCCACAGAGAATGGAAGAAGTATCATGCAACACAGTCCATACTGAAACAAAAATGTTGTACAAAAAGTCTTTGAAATATTAGATTCCGCTGTTTAGACACATCTGATAGGCACTACAATACAGAAGATCTGCAATAAAATATATGTAGTGTGTGCCATGCATGCAACACAGTAGCACAGGCTGTAACTGACACAGCAGTAGCAGGCCAGGGAGAAGATACAGGGGAAGATAGTGGAGCAGCAGAAGCAGAGCTAAGCTAGCAGTGGGTGCAATACATTGCAGT
Source organism: Protopterus annectens (assembly GCF_019279795.1). Taxonomy (NCBI): domain Eukaryota; kingdom Metazoa; phylum Chordata; order Ceratodontiformes; family Protopteridae; genus Protopterus; species Protopterus annectens. Next base: position 267,672,859 of record NC_056745.1, on the reverse strand, counting down.
ACTAGCAAAGTGGTGGCATGTGAATCACAGCTATGGACCATAGCACACATAGTAATATAGTATATGCTCTAATGCTGGGCAGTGCATGTTCTGGCAATAATTGGCATCAGATATCAGCAAAGACACACAGGATAATGGTGGCCATGGAGCAGTCATCATTACTTAAGCAGGTAGAGGGGACACCGAGACAGTCAACTGCAGCACTATGGGGGTAGGATCAAGAGAGGTGAATTTGCTAGCTGCATACTGTGGGAGATATTGGATGTCAGGGATGATACCTCTAAACTCATGTTTTTGGTCTGTTCCTCATAAAATTTGTGCTTTTGTGGAAAATCACAAATAAATAATGACATAAATTTGAGTTTCAGACTTCATATCCTTCAGAAAATGCATCCTAATACAAAGCCTGTTACTCTAGCAACTTTCTAAGTTCATAAGAGTAATATTTAGAAACTATCCCTATTTTTGGGTCTTTGTCCCTCCATTATTTTATGCTTGGTCCAGATTTCTTGCACTAAGAAGTTGAGAGGTTTGAGGATCAGATCCTCTAGTGAAAGGGTTGTGGCACTCCAGTGTGAATATTGGCAGTGCTTACTGTGCTGGTCAGCAATGTCAGAGATGGATTTGTCCTGTGGCAGGGATACAGCACCCTAAAGGGCCACCTTAAGGAGGCATCCCATCGATAGAGCCTCTAGAATGTCTCTACCTATAACCAGCAGTATCAGGCAATATGACAGCATAAGGCAATGATGGTCGTTTGATGTGTGGCATCCCATGCATTTCCAACTCATATCCATACACTTCCATGGACATAAACCCCAAAGGCAGTGGAGGTCGACTGGAAAGCAGCCATAATATTTTCTCATGGATGTACCTATGAAAACAACATTAACTGACAGTAACTACTGCTGGAGTACTGTATTGTCTGAATACTCCAGGTCACTCTGCAATTAGTGCATGTCCTCCTGCATGCCTTGGTTCATATTTACTAGCTCCACAGTGCTGCTTGTAGCAGATCTTTGCACCTGGATTATTGGCCTGAAAAACTTCTAGTTAATTCTTGGTGCTATATTTATATCACAGACAATATGGCAGATTCAAACTCCTCTGCATCTTCCATCTGTCATGTCTATGCCTATGTCAGAGGCACTGCATCAGCAGTGGTGGATTAAGGGTACCTTGGGTCCTGGGTGGTTTTCAAACCATGGGCTATTGTGCACACTTTTATTTTTGAACCATGCATGAATACGTGTTCTTGCCAGTGTATCACTTAGAAGTAGGTAATTTGTCTTACAAAATTTTCTAAAGGTAATTTGGGTGGAAGAAGCCTCTGATTTCAATTTGGTTTTGAAAAAGATTGCTTTATGGTCAGACCTAAAAAGTGATGAAGATACACAAGGGATGAGGCAAGATCCACCCTTATTAGTAAGGACAAGATCCAATATGTTGTTTACACTAGTTGGTACTCTAATTAATTGTTGCAGGGTATTTGTATTGACAAAGGCCAGGAATCCCTATACTTGAGCACTAGTGGTGGTGTAGGTTTCCCATTCATTAGTTGGATAGTTTAGATCACTAAGGAAGATGGTATTGGTTTTAATACAGAGTGATTCCAGTTCATGTAGACAGGTCTTGTGGCTTTCCTGTGTTAGAGGGAGCCCTGCAGCTAGTTAATATATGATACAGGGCCTTTCTATTGGTTATTTGAGCAGAAAGATACCTAGTGAGTCATGCTGCTTTACCAGCCTTGATGTGAATCTGTATTGTGTGAAGACTAAGACACTTCCAAATTTTTTCCCAATCCTGCACATTAGCTGGGCCAAATGTGTGGATTTTGCACATCCAGAATGCTCTCTGCTATCCATGTCTCAGCTGCTTTACAGATGTCTATGTCCTCTGGGGTGAGAAGGGCTTGGAGGGAATGGCGTTTTGTTTTAGGCTCTTAGTATTGGTCAATGACACCTTCATATTTTCTTTTGATTGCTTCATGATGATGGTAGGTTTATATGGATTGCATAGCCAAAAAAAACACAGAGGGGTTGGACTATGTCTTTTCCAATAATTGAAACCCTAGAGGGGATAGATGAAGGACATCCCTGGAGAAGCAGGGTGGTCTGTTAATCATATCCAACCAGGCTTTAAATAAAATATTGGATCCCCTTTGAATCACATTAAAAACTAAGCCAATTATTGAAGTCAAGTACTTTTTGCTCATTTTGCGGCATCATCCTTGGAGAAGGTAGATTGCTGCTCAATGCTAGGCTCAGGGTTCCTATTATATAATCGAAGACTCAATCTTTAGAATGCGTCTTCATCAAACTTGAAAGCATGAAACAGCAAAATAGCGAAACGTCATATAAGCGATTTCTTTCACTGGGAAAGAAATCGCTTGGCCGCCTCCATTACTTTGCCTTTTTCCTCACTGTAGTGCGATTTCGGAGTTGGTATATTTAAGTAGAGGGGTGTGGGGGGCACAGCCGCCCAAAATCAGGGTGGGGTGGGAGGCAAAGCCCCCCACTTTATCTAATGTTTTGAAGTTTTTATTTTTATTTATTTATTTTTTTTTTGTGGAACAGTAATTTTTTATCCCTGGGAAAAAAATCACTGTTAGCTTTCACTTACATGGGGGTCAATAAATCAGCATTAACTTTTTTAAGCATTCACTGATTTAATATAGACCCTACCTCATACCTTTCTGGGACACACAGTTTGAGAGCTCCATCATGTCTCTGTTCATATAATGCAGCAAGATACATCTCAAGTCATGGACACCCACATGTACTTTGATAGAATCATACTGGTACTTGTTGTTCAAGGACTTGGGAGGCAATAAAAAATAGAAGATACAAGAAACAAGAAGAAACAGTAGCAAATTTATGAATGGAAGCACATGTAACAAACAGAAAATCCTGGAATATTTATTTATTTATGCATTTATTTATATTCGTTGACTGGGAGAGTCTGACTGGGATAAAAATCCTTTTTTCAGCAGAGGCCAGGGAAGAAAAGCTCCACATTCAACACCAGTCTTGACATATACATAAAATACTGTTACATGATATCAGAAGGAATACAGAATATAGATATGTGTGCATACTTGAGAGAAAAAGCTTTACAATAAACTGCTTACATAAACATTGGTTAGAAAAAGAGCATGTACATAGCTTGCATAGGTATATACAATGTTGAACTTTCATAAGAAATAGACACAGGCTTATATATAACAAAGAGAGAGAGAGAGAGAATATTGCAGAAGACACCATAACATTACCTGCAATTTCTAGCAATTAAAATATTGAAAAGAAGAGACAGCCTAATTATGAAATATTAGAAAGGAAGAATGTGATTGATAATGAAATATAGTATATGTTGGTAGTAGAGCAACTATGAAAGTATCATTACATTTAAGACTGAAGCAAGGTAACTGGGAAAATGGAGATACTTGGACTATTTCATGGAGCATTACTTTTGGATAGTTGAGGAAAGAGAGTGAAGAAACTGTGATAGTTGGGAACAGTGAGATAGTGGTTGACTATGACGGTTCGAGGTTTACATTTTCGTGCTTTAGTACGTTTGACGTATCCTCAGTTTGCTCTTTATGTGTCACGTGATTCGGATTCGGGTTTTTCATGTTTCGAGGGTATAAAGTAGACCCAAAATTACAACACTACCAGTATTGCAATCCAAACTACAGTCTAAGGCATTGGACTAGGCAGAGCTTTACCAGTAATAGTTTATAGAAAAATGCAGTAATAAATGATTAAATGAGACTCACAACCTGCAGAAGTTCATAATTCTCCCATAACTGTGAATGAAACTACATTATTAAAGTCGCAGATCAACTTAAAGTAGCATTGGTTAACTTTTACAAGTAGTTATGCATACAGAGATAGACGTGCAGTATAATGTAGAAATTGTCACATGCCTCATGTATTCAAATGAGACACTGAGGTGGGGTATGCGTTCAAGTCATTTATTATACATACACACATCAGGAGCTGTAACTTGTACATATACTTCATATACTTACTGACTGACCTGTTACTTCTAACACACGCGTGCATCTCTATTCAAGCTTATATTCACACTGAATGACTACACAAAATAGCACTGATCTTGCACATGCTCAGTAACTTATATGCACGTGCTGTCTAGCTACAGTGGCTGACTAGGTTCAGTATACACACTGATCTACATCCTCTCTCTCTAATTTTGTTTGACATTGCAAGTACAAGCAAAAATGCATATTTAAGAGTTAGACATTCCTTCAACATTTCAACAAGACATAACTGATTTCAAGTCCAAGCCGCTGTGTATTTAGGATTGGGTTTGCAAATTCTACCCGACGTAGTTACATAGAAATTCTGACTGGGTTTAGCAACAAGGATAGTCTCTGGGGATTCATGCAGTACCAGAACATCCGGGTTTACAACTGAGTTGTTTGGAGAAAGCACACTGTCCTTTTGAATTTGAACCATTGATGAGTCACTCTGGCAATTAGAGTCACTGACACAGGCAATCTGCTGTGGCACTGGCTCTGAGACAGGTAACACATGTCTGCGATTCCTTCTGTAATCCATTCCTTTAGATTGCATGATGTAAGATCTCAGTTCCTCACACATGTCCTTCAGGATTCCTACATGATCATAATATTTGGATGCTTGCATTCTCACAACTTCTCCTTGTACCAATGGTCAAAGGGATTTACAGGTCTTAACATAGAACAACTTTTGTGACTGATGTTTTCACAGAAGTTGAGCCTTGACCACTTTATTGCTCTTTGCATTTGGTACTAACAATTGCTTACTGATCGGAAGAGTTGTTTGTGTTTGTCTGGACATCAGTCTTTGAGCATGTGAACCAAGCAAGTTGCATGGAATGTTTCTGAGATTGAGGAAGTTAAGGAAAACATTGGTATCATCTCTTTTGGATTTCTCCAACAAATACTTTGCACTATGAACTGCATGTTCTGCTAACCCATTAGCTTGTGGATACTCAGGAGTACCAGTAATATGAACAAAGTCCCAAGACTCAGTAAATTTCTTGAACTGCTGACTAGTAAACTGTGCACTATTGTCAGACATGACTTCATGCAAACTACCATGGACAGTAAAATGTCTCTTCAATTTTGTAATGACTGTGACGTCAAGTGAAGACGTAGGTCAATTTCAAACCAGTTTGACACTAACACCACATAAAGTTGACCATTCCATTCAAAAATATCTACAACAACCATCAACCATGGTAATTCAGGGATTTGGTGTTGCTGAAGCGGTTCTTTTTGTTGATGCACTTTGGTGCTGTTGCAAATTGAACAGGTTAGAGTTTCCTTCTCTATCTTTGGACATAGAAGGCCAAAATACAAATTACCCTTCTTTTGGCCATCACCCTATGTCACAACAGAAAAGTATCATCAAGGGACAAGCCATCAGGGTTGCCAGAATGACATCTTTGAAACAGGACGTTATTCAGGAATTTATTTACCTGAAGGACATGTTCCTTGAGAGGGGCTACCCTGGTGAGCTCATTGATACCATCCTTGGTGGAGTATTATGTGACTGGGGTAAAAAATACACTTCATTATTAGGTAGAGGTTTGAATAGAATAAACAATACAGGAACAACCATTGAGAATGTGAACAATGTTGATTTTCAACAAGCATGTGTTGTCCAATACAGTCCCTTATACCAACAGGTTAAGGAAACATTTTATAAAAATTGGAGTATTTTTAAAACTAACAATGAACATTTTCAAGTCCTAGGTGAGAAGCCTTTATTTTCAACCAAAATTGGCCCTAATTTAAAATCAGTCTTGGAAAACCAAAATAAAAATCAAGGTGAACATGCAAATTTAAATGGCAGTAGACCCTGCGGTAGATGCTCTTATTTTTCATACATCTTACAAGATAATTCTGTTTCCCTAGATAATAAAAATAAGACTATAGTTTACCTGAGAAGAGGTAACTGCTATTCAGGTAAGTTGGTATACATCACCAGGTGTAATACCTGTACATCTTTTTACATTGGGAAGACAGAAAGGCTATTTAAAACCAGAATATACGAACACTTATACGATATAAAAAATAAAAAGGAAACTAATGCTTTGTATAAGCACAGTACCCAATGTGTTGATTTTTGTGGATTTAAATTTGTCATTCTGGACCTTCTGCATATTGAAGTTAGGGGGGAGACTGTCAAAATGGTTTAAACAAGAAAGAACTATTATGGCAATTAAGACTAGCTGCCAACTTCCCTCTGTGGTTAAATGATTATTTAACTATATTACCTATATTGAAAGAAAAGACAGGACAGGTTTAAATGCCTTATTTCTTTATATTCCTCCATATTGTTCAAAATGAGAACATATATACACACATACATATATATATATATATATATATATATATATATATATATATATATATATATATATATATATATATGTGTGTATTTAAAATTTTTTTGTTGTGGTTTTAACCTATATTAATTCCATTGAACATTTATGTGTAAAATTGTTGAATATAAACATGAAAATGCATTTTTAAAAAAAGGTTTTTCATACACAAGCATTGAATATTTTGTAATTAATATTTTACAATATGTTTTGTAATTGGGGGGGGGGTACAACAGCCAATCATTGTTAAGCTCTTATTATTTAAACACATTTTTTATGACTACTATGTCATTCTGATTAATCAACTGGCATTGATGAAAGCGCTTCATTTTTAAACCTGGAATAAATTGTATTTTGAGGGCTCACAACATTAGCGCTCTTTCTTGTTTCCATTCTCAGACTGTCTTTGAGGCCTAACAGTGCCTGCACATGTCTTTTGACTATGCAAAGCTGCAAGTTATAGCTGTTTCCAACAGAATGGCATGAAAGATCTACTGTGCCATCAGTCTGAATCTCTTCACCACCATAAGGAACTAGTTTTGCACACTTTGCTGAATCAAGCTTTTACTTTAGCCAACATTTGTGCTGATATAACATTGCACTTGGATCCAGTGTCTACTTTAATTTGTACAGTACAAAATATTTCGATCTTTGCTGGCAACTGATAATCTGCTGTTGTAACTGTTTCCTCGAAGACAGTGACACCATTAACATAGAAAGTTTGCTTTCAGCTCTTGGAGTATGGTACAGTCTCTATCTGATCTACTTGCTTCTTCGGATACTATCTTTTAATATGTTTGCAACACTTTAGACTTGCAAAGCCTTTTGAAATTATTCTGCTTTTTACATTTGTGACATTGCTGTCCAAAAGCTAAACACTTTTCCTGTTTAGGTTCATGACTGCCTCCACAATTGCGACAGTTAACAATGAGGTTGTGTGTGGCATTGCCTCTCAGTTTATATTTCTTTTGCATTTATCTTTCTACTGCGCACTGTCAACATTCACACTAGTAAGTATTGCAAACATGCTTTTCTCATTTGTAAGCATATTTGCATGTTTTTCTGTAATCTCATGTATTTGATAAAGCTCAATAGCTTTGCTCAATGGTAATTCACTATCTTGAAGCAAAATCTTTCTCACTGTATCATTATTAACACCACATACAAGATGGTCTTTTATCAATTCATTTTGTAGCTCACCAGATTTGCATGTTTTTGCTTTATTTCTTAAGTCGGTAATATATGCTACAATAGTTTCACCAGATTTTTGACTTCTTGTGTAAACTTCATGCCTTTCCATTTTAATATTCATTTAAAGGTTACACATTTCTCTAAATTTACATTTTAAGCACTCAGGGTCTTCCCGCGTTTCAGCCTGTATCACAATATGGCAGTACTCCCTGTCCCCTGCATACGTGGCAGGTGCATACACAAATGAATGTTCCCATTCAATGGCCTCTGAGCCAGCTAAACTGAGAAGTCTAAGTGTTCTTGTATGTGCATCTTTATCAGAAAATGCAGCCTGTATGAAAATATCATATTCTTGCTCAAACACCTGCCAGTTCTCAGAAATAATATTATCAAACACCAGCAGTTCAAGTCTGCAAAATCCCTCTGCCATAACAACAAAGTTCTTTTAAACATAAATATAGACCTGGTGCTAAAGTTCTTTTAAACATAAATATAGACCTGGTGCTTGTAATTTTCCTCAAGTGCACAACAACCTCTCTGAAAATGCTTTACTTTAATACTATAAATACCTCGAATGCTCTGGACACTTCAGACACTTCAAAAAAATCTTAGTACTGCAAAAAAGTCGGACATTGTGAAAAAACTTAAACACTTTAGGCTTTTCGAACATTTTAAACACTTTGGAGATTATTTCAAACACTTTAAATATTATAGCGCTACCTTGAACATTTTGAACATTTCAGAAACTATTTTGAACACTTTGAATGGTACACCACATGTCTGGCGACTGCAAATAATTTAAAATGAATTTAAGTAGCTTCTAATAAGTGTTGACCTGTTTACGAGTTCACTCCTGAATATTACTGCACTTCTAACTGCATGCCAGATGATTTGCAAGCTGCTTCAACTTCGGATCCCATTCTGACACCATGTCGTATGTCTTGTGTATTCAAATGAGAAACTGAGGCTGGGTATGCGTTCAAGTCGTTTATTACACATACACACATCAGGTGCTGTAACTTGTACATATACTTCATACTTCACATGCTTACTGACTAATTTGTTACTTCTAACACACACACACACATATGTGCATCTACAGTCAAGCTTACCTTCACACTTTGTGTCTTTCGGCATTCCCGGTTAGGGGTCGCCACAGCGGAACTCTGGTCCGCTAATGATTGGCAGTTGATTTTTACATACCGGCTTGCCAGGCCTGATGCACAACCTTCAACAAAGATACGCCCAGTCACGCATGTCTCCACACAGAAGACGCTCTAGCTGAGAATCAAACCGGACAGCGTCTTACTGTGAAGCGACAACGCTACCACAGTACCACCACCGCGGGTTCTTCAAGCTTACCTTCACACTGACTATACAAAATGGCACTAATCTTGCACATGCTCAGTAACTTATGCACATGCTGTCTAGCTACAGTGGCTGACTAGGTTCAATATACACACTGATCTCCAGAAATGATACTCAGATCTTGAAATAATTCACTGTTCTCCCAAACTGTAATTGAATCTACAAGACTAAGGTCCTGGATAAAACTTGGCAGTCTTTTATATGATGACTTGCATGGGCTCCACAGTGAGCATGCAACTACCATAACTATGAGTTTACTTACAGATGTCATCTGCAGTGATATGAATAAAGTATTTCCTAAACTGAGAAGTATTTATCGGTAGTACTAAAGCAATCAATGCTCTCTTTCATCCAGCCTTTAAGTAATAAATTAATAGGTTCTAGTCTCAGGTTATCCAGCTGCCTTCATTCAAGATTATACATAGTAAAACTTCTGCTCACCCAATCTCATCCTACAACAAGTCTCTGTGAGAGACCACAATGCTTTAATCTGGGGCTACTACTTCTCACCACTTTCAAACACTAACATTTGACAACCAACACATGCAGAAATTTGTGTATGTTAGCTGTATTGCCCTCATCCAATAGACTAATTGACTAGTAACCTAATCAGTACTCATGGTTGAGCTTTGGTCATTGGCTATCAGTGACTCAAACAGAAAATCCTTTCTCTTAACTTATCAAAACTAAAGCAATACCATTCAGATTACACACAAGATGCATGGCTTCCACCCTCACCTGAAATACAGAAGTATGTACCAAAGAAGTGAGATAAACATAGTTCTGCATGCCTCCCTTACCTTCTCTCACCACTCTGAACTCCTCCAAACTAAAAGCACTCAAATGTTTCAGGCAGCATACTGCATTTGGAGACTGCTTATTAAGGAAGTCAGAGGAGTTCATAGCAAATGTCTCTTTATTCCAGCCCTGGAGTTTGGCCTTTCATCTCTACTTACTGCTTCTCCAACAAATAAAACATAACTGAATGAAACAGAAGATGCATGTTTTAATTATTGCCAGGGTACTTTGCTCTGATACCCTTACAAAGCTGTCTAGATTTACACTAACCTAAGATATACTGGTAATAATGGAGCACACTTAACCACACCAATGTTTTTGCATAGCTCTCAGAACGTTACGCAATTGCTTAACGTCTAGAAAATGCTGCATATCATCTCGACCACAGCTCTCAAATTCCTTGCTCCATAAACAGGGACAAAGCTACTAATAATGGGTAGAAAACCCATTAATGTTACTCATACCTCTCAAGTGACCTCATTATGAGGAATGTTCCTCATTTTGAGTCTTAAAAAATCCATGTTCCTCACTGTTCCACATTTGAAGGGCATGCTACGCATTCAGTTTTAAAATTTTTCTAATTAATGTCATGGACAGCTGAGAGATACACCCAGCAATATTGAAAAGATTTTCACTTTCATCATATTTAGTGGCAGTAACAGTTTCAGGTGATAACACTGAGAACACTGGACTTTCCGTAATCATGTCACTCGGTATTCTAGATTTGTACGTATACGTGGTCCAGTGTTCCCCATTATTGCTAATGTACCCACTTAATCTTGATAACTTCTTCACTCATCTACAAACTTATGGTTAAGGAAGTTACGTCACTCATACTTATTTTTTATCTTTTTCATACACTTTTCAGAATATTAAGGTTAATTCCTCATCTTTATTGTTTCTATCACTTCCCAAACTATAAACAAGAGTGTACAAAGTACGTCTCAGTAAGATACACAATCAGACACTGATGTTCTATTTTCTACAGTGACATAAAAATGCCGAATCAATTACACATGTGATGATATCCTTATTGTGAGCAGGTGGTTATTCCTGTGTGTCTGTTGTACATTTTTTTCTATATTATTTTCATCTCATGGACAAATGTGGCATGCAGTCCTCCTGTTCATCTAACTGTTTAACCAAAATATTAATTTAAATCAATGCAAGTAATCAAGTCAATCCACATTTGAAACTATTGTCTGCAATCATAGACAGATCTAGCACAAGGCTCTTTAGGCGCCCACCTTGGCCCCTGTGCTTGCTGGGAATGACCCTCCCATGCTGTTGGACACTTTTGCACTTGTTGTACTTGTGTATATTTTGGGTATGCGTTACTGATACACAGCTATGGTCACCAAGTTCCATGACTATATCAGTGACTGGATTTAAAAAAAATGATTCCTCCAAGGATTTTAAGAAAAAAAAACATTGTTGTTTCTTTCCCTATCCCCCTTCGAACTGCAAATATCTCCAACATCACCCAGTTAGTAACCAATTGGGTGATGATGTTTCTATGCAGCTATAGTAAGAATCAGTGATATTGTTAGCAGCAGATAAATTCCTGCAGTACAGTTGTTTCAGATCTTTCCCTGATTTTGGTAAAAAAAAGTTCTCTCCCTCCTAAAACTGGTGATTTTTTTGAGTAAAGGTAATCAATTACATAATAAATAATGACAATAGTTAGACTTACAGGCTTCTTTTACTTCAGAAAATGCATGTCAATTCACATTCTCTTATTCTGTCGACTTTTCAGTTTAATACATTTCTGGATTTATCCCTGATTCTGAAGGTAAGATAGTGAGAGGTGTGTGTGTGTGTGTGTGTGTGTGTGTGTGTGTGTGTGTGTGTGTGTGTGTGTGTGTGTGTGTGTGTGTGTGTGTCTGTGTGTGTCTGTGTGTGTGTGTGTGTGTGTGTGTGTGTGTGTGTGTGTGTGTGTGTGTTCACATGCTTATATATATAGGCAATGTGGTGCAATAGTTAAGCGCTTCCCCTTATAAATACAATGTCCAGTATTTGATCTTCCTTCTGCTTACTATTTATGTACAGCTTCCATGCGTTCCTTGAGCACAACCTCCACTTAGTAAGTATACTGTACCTACTGAAAGTCACTCTGGTGGCATAGAGGGATAAAGCCCTGATTACAACTCAGGAAACTTGGGTTTGATTAGCCTCTCAGGTGACTGATGGAATCGCAGGACAGATGGGAGTGCCTATCTCAGAGGAGGGTGGTACGTAAGCACTTCCTTGTGATGTTCCCCTGGTGGAGGCCAGGGATGTAACTAAAGGAGGCATGCTTAATAGAGTGGGATGGGATAGAAAGTGGGCCTGGGCGAACTGCTGTGCCCCTCACTCACCCTGCATGCCCACTCAAGACCATACCACATTGCCACAGCATACAGAAACCCCTCCTGGATGGATGTACTCATGTACTGAGACCCTGGATGCCTAACAATCCATGGCCAGCCCCTGCAATACCAGAATAATTCTGGGGGGGCACAGAGATAACTTCTACACCCAGTGAGAACAGAGCATGGGGGCTGGGCCATCAATAATGAAGGAATGGAGGGACCAAAAAAAGTGCACCTGCTGAAAAGTCAGGGGTCCTCATCTCTGCACCCTAGTTAAAGCTAGTTGATGCAATCCATGTGAAACTCAATAAATTGTGAGGAGTGAAATTTCAGTTGATCACTTCAACTATCCTATGTATAGCAAATCACAATATGGTTAGTCTATAGTTATGTGCATCTTTGGATATTTCTGAGATCTGTTTTCTTTGGCAAGAAAAAGTATAACAAAAGGATGAAGGAAAATAGATCCCCTAGTGCACTTGAATGGAAAGGTCTAGTTCTAAAAAAGAAGTCATGTCTTACCACAACGTTCCATCTGAGTTGTTGATCTTCTTCCAGTCATCACTGATGGGCTCAGATCTGAGTTGGCCTTATACCAAGCTTGCGTGCACTAAAATCTCTCAAGCTATGCTGCTACCCACAATGCCCTTTGCTCAATTACCTCAGATCGAGTTTGCATGCAACATATAGAGAAAGAATAAGCCAGAGGCCATCTCTGCGCAGAAACCCTAATACACCATGAAGACCCAGAAGATCTGCAAGGAACCTTAGGAGGGGGGTGGTGGGAGGGTGTGATGACTGGAAGAAGATCAACAACTCAAATGGAACATTATGTAAGACATAATTTCTTTATCTGAAGTTGTTAATATTTTTCCTATTCATCACTGATGGGACCGAGTCCCCAGCTACTTGGAGAACCTGGGTGGCTCTTATGGAAGAACATTCCTGAGAACCATTGAGCCAAAGGCCGCTCTTCCCTTGGAGATCAGATCCAATTTGTAATGCTCGATAAAAGTGAGGGGCTGAACCCAAATGGCAGCTGCACAAATGTCATCCATGGAGGCCCTAGAGTGGAAGGCAACAGATGCTGCAATAGCCCTAGTTGAGTGAGCCTTGATTTGGCCCAGCTTAGATCCCTCTGTAAGTGAATATGTGAAGGAAATGCAATCCCTGAACTATTTAGACAAAATAACTTTTGATACTGCACCTCCCATTCTAGGGCCTGCAAAGGAAAAGTAAAGCTGGTCTGACTTGCAGAATGATTTAGTTTTGTCTAAATAAAAGTGTAATTGTCTATGAACATCCAAGGAATGTAGGTAGTATTCTCCCTTGTTCGAGTAATTTGGGAAAAGCACATGGAGCTCAATGGACTGGTTAATGGAAAAGTCAGAAACCACTTTGGGGAGGAAGAATGGGTTAGTTTGAAGTGATACTCTGTCCTTATAAAAGATCAGATAAGGGCTCTTGATACATAATGCTTGTAATTCCAAAATTCTTTTTGCTGAAGTTATAGCCACCAGGAATAAGGATTTCCAAGATAAGAATTTTAGGTCACAGGTGGCAGCCAGGTCAAACGGGGGCAGAGAAAGAGCCTGCAGAACCCAGGACAAATTCCATGCCTCCACCAGCTGTCTAATGGGAGGTCTGCTGTGAAAAATACCCTTGAGGAAGGTCTTGCAAAGATGAGAGGAGATGAGTGGTACTCCTTCAGACCCGTTATGGAAGTTGGAAATAGCTGCTAGATGGACTTGGATGGTAGAAGCCGAGGCACCTTTGTCAAACAGCTCAGCCAAGAAATGAAGAATAGTGGCCACAGGGGCTGCGAACAGGTCTAACTCCTGATTACATGACCAAACAGAGAATCATTTCCATTTATCCTTGTAAAGTTTTCTGGTGGATGATTTATGAGAAGCCAAAATAATATCCCAAACAGATGAAGAAAGGGTTTCTTGCCTGGCAACTAACGGAAGTGGAGAAACCAAGCTGTCAGCTTGAGGGTGGACAGATTCAGAGGAGTCAGGCCTTATGGGTGAGAAATTAGTTCCTGACGAGTGCCTAGGATCCAAGGAGGTCATAACAGATGAGGTCAGAGGAAGGGAAACCACACTTGACGAGGCCAAAATGGAGCAATAAGGATCACTTTGATTCTCAACTGGATCGCCTTCCGCAGAAAGAGGGGAATCAGAGGAATTGGAGGGTAAGCATAAAGGAGACCCGTGGGCCAATCGTGGACTAGAGCATCTCTCGGTGACTCCCCAAGAGGGGGAAAGAGGGTGAAGTAGCTGCTGCATTTCGCATTTGAAGGGGAGATGAAAAGGTCACAGCATGGCTGGCCCCAGCGACTGAAAATTTCCGTCGCCACACTCGGGTTGAGAGACCACTGGTGCAGATGAAGTATGGATCTGCTCAGTCTGTCCGCAATCACGTTGGAGCTCCCCGGGATGTATGTTGCGATCAGGAAGCGGTTGGAAGCTATCGCCCACTGCCAAATTCTGATGGCTTTGCGACAAAGGGGGTAAGACTTGGTCCCTCCCTGTTTGTTTATGTACCAGACCACAGATATATTGTCAGACTGGACAGCAATCTTTCTGGACAGAAGAAGTGGATGGAAAACTTGCAACATCAACAGCACCGCTCTTAACTCCAGGACATTGATATGCAAATTGATCTCTACATCGGAACACATGCCTTGGACTGACTTTCTCTGGAAGTGGCCCCCCCACAGCAACAGGGAAGCATCTGTGGTCACCGTGGTGCTGGGCTGTTGAACCTGGAAAGGAGGACACCAAAGATTTTCATCTGTACACATCCACCAGAGGAGATCTTGTTTGCAAATGTTGGTGATGAGAACCTTTGAGTTCAGGAGTTGAAGATTGGGTATCCACTGGGCATGAAGGAGCCATTGTATTAATCTCATGTGCAGTCTGGCTAAGGGGACTATGGGGATGGCTGCAGCCATAGATCCTAAGGCTTGAAGAATCTCCCTTGCAGACACCTTGCTTTGGCAGAGTATCACCTGAACTTGTGACCTGAGTCTCTGAAGTCTGTGGACAGGAAGAGAAATAAATTAGGCTTGACTGCGTTTTGAATATTGCCCCTATGAATTCCAGTTGTTGTGATGGATGCAGGTTCAATTTCTTCCAGTGTATGGTGATGCCTAATGACTCTGCTAGGGGTAAGGTGTAACAGAGGGCCCTGACCAGGAGACACTTGGTGGGGGCAGAGAGGAGCCAATCATCTAGATATAGAAACATTTGGAATCCCTGAAGTCTCAGATGAGCTGTTACCACTGCCAGACATTTCATGAACACTCTGGGGGCTGTCTAGAGACTGAAAGGCAGGGCTCTGAACTGGTAGTGATTGGCTCCCAGCCGGAAGCGAAAGAGGCTCCTGGAGCACTTGTCCATCTTGATATGGTAATACACATCCCGGAGATCTTATGAGCACATCCACACACCCTCCTGCAGATAGGGGAGGATGGATTGAATCGTGACCATGCGGAACTTGGTCTGAACTACTGAGTTGTTTAACTGACTGAGATCCAGAATGGGCCTCCAATCTGCTGTTTTCTTTGGCACCAAAAATAATCTTGAGTAGAACCCTGATCCGCACTGATCTGAGAGGACCTTTTGGATGGCTCATCTTTGAAGTAGCTTTCGTATCTCGGAAGCTGCCTCCCCCCTTTGACTGGGTGGAACACCGGGAAGGGATTTTGGAGGTCTTGGATAGGAGATTAGTGGAATATGGTAGCCTCTGGTAATGATTCTCTGCACCCACTGATCATTCATAATGGACAGCCAGGCATCTTTGTGCAGAGAGAAACGTGCCCTGACTGCTTCCAGAGGAATGCAATCGGGCAGCACCTCAGGAGTGCTGATATGGTCTACCTGAGAAGGAATCTTTGGAGCCCTGGTTCTGGGGACCCCCTCTGCCCCGAAAGAGGCATCTTCCATTATTGGCACCCCCTCTGCCACTAGAGGAATCCTCACCACGTGCATCTCGGAAAGGACCTTGAGACTTCTTGTGCCATATTTTTCTGCTCCTCTGGTTCTTGGAGAATGAACGCTGAGGTTTGGAAAAACATAGGCCAATGGCAGACAAGGTCTTCCCGTCTTGCTCACACCTGGCTAGTGTATCCTTGACCTTCACACCAAACAGAGCCGAGGGCTAGATAGAGGCATTTAGAAAGGAAGACTTGAAGGAGTCTGCAAGGTCACAGATGCACATCCAGGCGTGACGTCTCATGACTACACCTGCACCCACAGCTCTAGCTGCTCCTTCGGTCATGTGTGACAGCAACCTCATGGATGAATTAGATATGGATTCTAGGGTGGCAAGTTGGGAAGCAACCTTATCTCGTGCTCCATCCGATACTTGACCCGTGAGAGTTCCTGAGAGTTCGGAGATAAGATCTCTCTGGAGACTCGTAAAATGTGCCAGAAAGTTCAGAGACCTAACCATGAAGGTCGCTGATGCAAAGGCTCACTTCCCTAACCTGTCCACTGCCCGGGACTCTCTGTTGGGCAGGTGAACAGCAGGATTCTCTTCTGCAAGGTCCTTTTTCGTGGCAGCCGCCACCACCATAACATCCACTGGCAAGCCTCTGGACCAATGGGGTTGATCCTCTGGAGGGGAGAGAACTTTGTCTGATCTCCTGGGGATGGCCACAATGGAGTCAGGGTTCTTCCAATCCCATTGCACGATAAGCTTAACCCACTCATCGGAAGGGGGGGGTGTCACCCAAGAAGTAGAGGGCTGAGAGCGCAAGGCCTGCAGGAATATGGATTCCTCTGAAGAAGGGGTTGAGGACATCCAGTCACCCCTCTGTTTCAAGATCTCCATGATGTCCCTGAAGGAGACATCATCAGGGGGCAACTGTGGGGACCCTTCCCCATCATTGTAGTCCGTATCCTCTGTGAGTGACTCCTCCAGGGAGTCCATGTGTCTTCTCTTACACACCCATTTCCGAGGGGGTTCTTTGGTGGGAACATCTGAAGAAGACTCAGAAAGTGAAATGCCCTGAACAGGGGTCTCCTGGGCCTTGCACTCCCGGAGTCATGGGGAGGTGAACTTTGACAGCTGTGACTCAGAGAGAACTGGGGGAATAACAAACTGTGGAGGATTGCTGGCAGCAAGAGTCCTCCCCATCACCCAAGAAAGTGGGCCAACCCAAAGAGGAATGGGAGCCTGGAACCAAAGAAGACTGAATCGAAACCGGGGTCACATTCCACTCCAGATGGTCTGCCCCCTGGGACGGAGCCCCAATCAAGCTTGGAGCGATAGTCACCCTCTGCCCCAAAGTCGAGGCCGATAAAACTGTCAGAACCGACACCAGGACCGGGGGCTCAACCCCCCAAGCATGAGATTGAGAAAGGGTGGGCTCCAATGGAACCGGCACCCAAAGGGATCTCAGAGCCTCAGACAGTGTTGCTTTCGGTGCCAAGGAAAGAATTCCTCTGTTAAAAGTTGGGTAGATGAGCCTCGGAACCAAGGGATCCAAGGAAGGAGAGTAAGTAGGGGTTGCTGGAGAGATAGACCCAAAACCAGGAGTGGGATAGGGTCTAGGCGGATTTGAAATTCCCCTAGCAGTTAGCAGCTGATGAAAAAGTCATACCACATCCAATTCGGAAAGGCTCCTGGTGGATCTCACTGATGCACCTGAAGGGAAGTCAGGCCAGTCCAAAAAGGGGCTGCAGGCTTGTCCGGCAAACTGGTCCACATTGGATGAGTATCAGGTCCGTGATGTGTTGCAGAATGGCACTGACGATTCCAATTTTGAAACAGGTAATAACGGTATGGCCGAAGCCCTGAAAGGGCGTGGAGCAGAAGTCACTATAAGAGTGGACAATAAGAATGGTTCTGATGTTGTTGTCAGAACCAATAACGGGGCCAATAGGAACAGTTCCGAAATGTTATTGGAGCTGAGCTTGGAGAGGATGTAGTAGTTGGCACCAAAGAGGCAGAACAGTGTTCAGACGATGACTTATGGGCCTTTTGCTTGTGACCTTTACCTCTGTCACCAGCTGGTGAACAGGGGTCCGATCAAGGACATTTCTTATCCAAAGCTGGAGGGGGTGAGACCTCCATCGCAGAAATGGCCTCCGAGAAAGGCGAAGCAAACAGGCCCTTTAAAATAAGTTTGTTACAAAGTTCATTCAGTGTCCACTGACTGAAACTAGCACAGATATCACAAGGGGGTTTTGCCGACAAATGCGGAACCCCCAAACAGTAAACACATTCCTCATGGAGGTCACTATTTGGCAGTTTACCACTGCAGAAAGAGCAGTGTGTAAATCCCGTAGTTCCCTTCTTTTTAGACATTCCAAAAACACTCTCGTACACAAGAGACAGAGAGATGAAATGGAGGAGAGAAAAAAAGTAAATACTAACAATGGTAACAAGATACCATAAGGTAGAAAGTTAGAGATACCAAGAAATTACCAACAATGGTAAGAGAGAAATACCTGTGGGTAGAGCAGTAGCAATATAGAACAACAAGAACAAGTTATAAGGAAGAAAAAACTTTTTCAAACTATTAAATCTTTAAGAAAACAGCACTTAGCTGGAGAGCTTGGTGAAATGCTGCTATATGACTGCGTGGCAAATGAGAACTGGGGTAACTGAGCAAAGGGCATTGTGGGTAGCAGCTTAGCTTAAGAATTTTTGGTGCACACAAGCTTAGTATAAGGCCGAATCAGTTACGAGGGCTCAGAACCGAACCCATCAGTGATGAATAGGAAGAAAAATTAACAACTTCAGCTGTATTATTTATAAGAAATGGATTTATCCTGTTGTAAGAAAGCTTTCTCCATGATGGCCACCTCACAGCTCAGGTTAATTATTTGTGTAAATGTGTAAATGAAAACAGGTCTCACTCAAAGCATAAAATCTAAAGGTTAGATGCCTATTTCAACAATGTAGTCTGGATTCTTCCCTCTAGTAAAGCATTTATTTGTGTACTTTCGGTATGGAAGTTTTTTGTATGTTGAATGTGTTCACCTTTTCCCTCCCATATTCCAAGTTTATCCTTCCTATTCCACTCCCTGCTTTCTTTCATTTGTGGACTGGTGTGTACAGCGGCTGCATCTGAAATGCGGCTTCTTCATTCCTTGATGTGTCTAGCAACTTCAGTGGAGAGCACAATTTCTCCAAACCATTTAGGAAATTTGAGGTCATAGCAGTTCTTTAAAGACTAACTTGTGGTGTTTTGACTGCCATGGGTTTGAGGACAAGTAAATGTTTCAGACTGTCAATAGACATTCTGAGTAGACTCCAATGAGATAACATTTTCAGATTAACACAAAAGATGTAATTTTTAAGAACACAGGGAAAAAAGTTGTTGTTCATGAACAGTTTGGCATTGTATGCATTAGTATGACACATTAAAACACATGACTTTTGGAATTATACACACACTCTACCAGAATGTCTCACCATTCCAATCTTACTCTATCCCCATGTGTTTGCATTTATGTAGTTTTGTTGTGCTATCCATTTCTGCATTGATTTTGCTACTGGTTTGCAGGGTGGGATGGATAGTTTTATGATTGAGAGGCCATCTTTTATTATCTTGCTTAGGACCCCATTTAACCTTGCCCTGCCTCATCTATAGGGGATCCTTCTTTACTGGATTCTACCCTTAACTGTCCAAATTTTGCCCTTCATATGGCACTTAAAAGTATCCTTTTCTATGCTGTGTTTTTGTTAGGGTTCTCTGATTAATATATCCTCAACAACGTCTACTTTCTTTGTTATCCTATGATTCTCATGTATCATGTTTGTTCATTTCTTCCCCAGACATCAATTCAACAAACAATCCATTGGCAGAATGTACTCATATTGTTTTATCTGTAGTGTGATCCAGTTTTCATAATCTCTCTGGTGATTGCTGTGTTCTGTCATTTGAGTAACTTTAAAATAAGGTGCCTTGCATATTACTTTTTGTGTAATTCCTGTCCTTCTTGTGGACTATGTGCACTTTTTTTGCAACATGTTTTGCTGCCAGCCCATCACCTGAACCAACACCCAGCTAACATTAGGCTGTTTCTAATTTCTGGCCCATCTGTTTCCTTGTGGGTTCAAGAGTCAGAAGACTGAGGAGTGATTACATCATACTATTAGACTGAAGATGAGGCTTAGGCATGTCCATAATCACCTTTCCAATTTTATGGCAATACCTGGGCCTTAATGCATGCACAGACCTGCATTTTCCCATATCTACCTTATCTTGCTAGCATCACCATCATTTCTCTTGTGTGCAAGGACCTGCTAGCAGCCACTCCTTGACCTTCCAGGTGTTGAAAAGAGAAACTGCTGCAGAGACAAGGACCAAGCCCTCCCACCAAAGAAGACAATCCACCTTTCATCCTTCCCTCACTTAGCTGGTCCACCAACATGTGGGCTATTAAATATATTAACATCTCATATGACATAGCAGAGAAGTAGACACATTGCTCATGCAGCAAAGGGGCAATATAGACCCTGTTATCTATCAATCTATCTGAGTCATTAAGTTGTCTGGCTTCGTGAGACCCCATTGTCAGTTGTAACCATAC
Source organism: Protopterus annectens (assembly GCF_019279795.1). Classification (NCBI taxonomy): domain Eukaryota; kingdom Metazoa; phylum Chordata; order Ceratodontiformes; family Protopteridae; genus Protopterus; species Protopterus annectens. The sequence continues at coordinate 267,652,203 of NC_056745.1, read as the reverse complement.
CTCTGAACTGTACAGATTTGCACAGAATGTCCAGATTTTTGCCTCAAAGTTTTGGTCTGTTTTTCAGAAAATTGTGGTTTTCTGGCAAATTAGTGGCAGTTTTTTAAAGACTGAAGTTAGAAAATAATGACAGACATTTGAGTTTCAGACTTTAAACACCAGAAATTTCATGTTAATGCAAAACCTATTAGTCTGTCAATTTTCTAAGTTTGTAAAAGCGATATTTAAAAATTGTAACTTATCTACAGAATATCAGTAGTGAAAGTAGTGTATGTATATTGCATGAAATAAGGCAAACATCAAATCAAAAAAGCATGCACAAACAAATTCAAACAGCAGTGACAAGCACAACACTGACAATTATTTACATAAACCAACAACACAAAACACTAAGCAAGAATACTTCAGCTAGAGGATTATGAGTCCAAATAGAACAACGATGTGGCTAGAATGGTGTTATGTGATACTGTCCTTTGGTAATACTAGTAAAATAACTCATTTGTACATTAACAATCCAGTCATGACTGTCTGTCTTCCACTTTTCTGTAACTGCTATAACACAAAAAACATGGCACTTTTATCAACACCATGCATTCAGGTAGATTTCTGGATAACTTAGGCACTGCTATTCATTATCTTCTTTTCTTCCATTTCTGCACCCCATGCATACCACACCCCTTCTGCAGTTTTTCACATATTTGTCATTGGACATCTTTATTTGTCACTCATTTTTAGTGCTGCTGCCTTCACTAGGTTATCATCAATGCACTCCATTGTATGGGCTCCACTGTTACAATCATTTGCCAATACCAGTATTCCAGCAACACCAGGTTGGTTTACAACTAAGATAAAAATTAGAAATGCCTGATTAGTTTTCCTGCAGATTGTGAACTCTTTCCACAAATGCTTCATTGTAATGTCAGTTTAGTTGAGAGGATAAAGGCTGAGACCTACAGCCTGATGTCATCCTCTGTTTCAGGGTTTGATTCCCTATGTCTCATTTGCTCTCTGTATGACTATGAGCAAATAACTTAACCAGATAGTGCAGTGCTCCGAATTCACACCTGAAAGGAAATCAATTTACCCAGTTAATAAATGAATAAAAAAATAATGCTTTTTGTAATATCCTGTATGCATAGCTCAATATATTAAAAAACTTGTGTGCTTCAACACAGTTAACAAAAAAAAAAAAAAAAAAAAACAGATGCATTTTGTGTAACAAGCACAATGCCACATTTTAATACATAAAACTACAAGTTCTTTATATCAACCACAAAAAGCAATGCTTAGAAAAATATTGAAGTGTATGGGCTACATTGTAGAAGTCTATCATTTTCTTACGTTGTGTAGCTTTCACACCGCTCACACTTCAAGATTTCTAAACTCAGGTAGCACCACCACTGAAAATAATGTTTCTCTTTGTACTCTGAATTGTAGCACCCACCCAATGAGAGTAGACCATCCATTTCCCTTTATGCCTGCGAGACAACCAAAGTGTGTCTCATCTTATATGACTGCGTATTTTTGAAGTCAGCTGGTCTTTTAACAAAGAGACACCAGAACTACAAATATTAGTTTTCCTGATTGATGGTCTGCATCACGCCAAGCGGTCTGGTTGACTGTTTGCTTGTTACCACAAGCCAGTCCTTTTGTCAAGAAATAATTTAATGTGCCCTTATGTGGCTTAGGTAGGGGAGCTCAAATATTTAAGCATAATAAATTTTGTAGACTGAGTGCCACGTCCTTTTAAAAAAATAGATTGTGTTTGCTTATGACCTAAACACATCTCAGGCACCTGTACTTTCCTTGCTGGGGTAATGCCAAATAGCTTTTCTGTTCACTTTCTATTTGCAGTACAGTACCTCATCTTGGAAACAAAGAAGTTAATATCTCTCTCACTCTTTCCCTTTTTCTTTCTTCATTTCTTTCTTATTTCTTGTACTTTCTTTCATTCTTCCAGCCTTTATCTTGTCATTTTCTTTTTATCAGTAAGTATGAAACAAATAGGTACGGGTATAGATAATGAGTATCTAATTCATTTGAAACGAATGTCTAAACCTACTTTCCTGTCATTGTTACACACACACCGTAGCACATGCACGCACGCACACACACACGCACGCATGCACACACACACACACACACACACACACACACACACACACACACACACACACACACACACACACACACACGCTCACACACACGCACACACACACACACACACACACACACACACACACACACACACACACACACACACTGCTAGATTTCTGAACACAGCAGCCATCTCCTAACTATTCCTGGACTGCATAAGTGGGCACATTTCTGCATTTGTCTTTTTCTGTGTCTATACTTTATGGTGACTATATTGATGCCTTTGTGTCTGTCGTTGTAGTTTTTCTAACCTAGGGCCTTCCTATAAATTGAGACATGTCTAGCATAAGGACGTCTGTAGTCTAATGTACTTAGCAATGCTGATTAACTGGATAAGAGAATTCTGCCCTGCTGGTGCAAGTTTGGTTGTGTAACAAGATAATACATCTATAAGAAGCTATTCAAATCTCTTGGTATGCATGATGCAGGTGTAATATTCTTCAACAAAAGCAGCAAATATAAAATGCCCTAAAATGCTCTAATCACATTGTTTATAACTAGTGGTTTATATGCCATTTTCTAACTAGTGTATTACATTTCATTTATCAGATCAGATATTTTGCCATAGGCAGGTAAGTGGAAATGCTGCACATATTTAGGTAAGCACTTGTCAACCTGCAGATACATTGTTTATGTTAACACTTCAAGTAATAAAACTATTTATTCCACTCATCTCAGACAACTGTACAGATAGGAACTGTCCTGTCCTATGCATGGTTAAAATCCCAGTCACACTTTGTAAAACCCCAGCAAAGACATATGGATATGCTGACAGAGAAATCCTCCTCTCACCTTTTCTGCCTGTCTGTTGAATATTTCCTAAGTGATCAAAGGAGTCTTCCCTGAGATATACTCTAGATGTGAAGAAACCACCTGTTCCAAAACAATCAAACTTTCCATATGCAGAAGAAAAATCATACACAGGCTAATAATCTATTCCAGTATCCTAAAGTTACTTCTCCACAAGGATAGAGTGGAATAACAGGCACTATTACCTTGTGATCACAGGGTAAACTATATTCTTTCATGAAATCTACATAATACATGAAAAGCAGCTGTCAAACGGCGATTCATAAAAAGTTAGTGAAATGCATAAGTAATCCATTCTGCTACTGGTAGCAATCACACATGGAGAATGGGTGATCTAAAGATGCTGCTTGCATAAACTCGCAATGCCTGAAATTGCATGATATACAGTGCATACAAATTAGTGCATACTGATATGTAAATGAGAGACCCCACAAAAAAAAACACCGAATATGCAAATGTAAGACATCAACATAGTGGAGTGATTCAGAGATGCACAAACCAGTGATACTGCACACCTGCACTTACCTGGTCTGAAAGCCCTGATTTATGGACTACAGAAAAAGAGCTATGTTAGTCATAGCAGCAGCAGCAGCAGCAGTTCAACAAAATGTGTGGTTAATGACCCTCTGAGCAAGGGCTAGCAATATTAAGTGTTTTGACTGGCATACCAATGAAGACAATATAGGCAGTGACTTGTGTATTGTCAACTGATGGAGCAGCAGATAATTGAAGGCTTTGGAATGCACTACAGAACTGGTCAAATGGTGTCACCTACAAGTGGACTCAATGGTCATGCATGTTATGCCCATTCCAGTGGGCATGAAGGTATATTTTGTGTTGACCATCCTGACTACAGGATCCTTTCAGCAGTCAAAGAGGGACACATTATGTATGTTGTAGATTTCTGCCTCATGAATAATTAACCAAGTTCTTGACATCATGGTACAACATGCTGAAAAACAGATACAGTTCCCAAGGACACCAGAGAAGAGAAACAATGCCATGCAGGCATTCTATGAGACTTAACTCTTCCCTGAGGTCTTACTCACCACAGATGACAACCATGTTGCAATTGGCACTAGTTGGTCTAGAGGGAGAGGTATAATTAAGTAGGAAAGACTACCACTCCCTGAACTGGGATATGGTCTGTAATACCCATGGCATTATCTACATTGAATCCACTTGCCATACAGGCAGGTTACGTGATTCATACATATAGCTTACCTCCAGATGGTCACCTCTTTGGCTGAGGCACACACATAATAGGGAGAATGGCCTATACATACAGGCACAATGCATAGTGGGAGAATGCCACATATAATGATGTCTCACATGCTATAATGTCACTGAACCATGGATGATGACCCCCATTCATAACACACAGAGTTGCAGAAATATCATACAAATCATTTTGTACTGAAACAAGAAACACTGTGTAAAGAGTTTTTGGACATCTAAATATTAGATTCTGCTGTTTAGACATACCTGATAGGCACTACTGTATAGCCTGAAGATCTGCATTAAAATATTTGTTTCACATGCCATGTTATACAACACAGTAGGACATGCTGTAACTGACACAGTAGCAGCAGGGCAGGAAGAAGATACAAGAAAAGACAGTGGAGGAACAGAGGCAAAGCTAAGGCAGCAGTGGGTGCAGTACATTGCAGCACAAGCCAAGTGGTGGTAGGTGGACCAAAAGTATGGACCTTGGCATAAACAACACAGAATAATTTGGTGTATCCTATTATGAAAGGCACCACATGCTCTGGCAATATTGTGCATCAGATATCAGCAAACACAGATGAATGGGTAGCAGGGGGCAGTCAACATTACTTGAACAGGTAGAGTGGAGATACTGACAGTTGACTGCAACACTACAATGTGGGATAGGGACAAGGACAATGAAACTGCTAGCTGCATACTGCATGAGATTTCGGCTGTCAGGGATCAGATCCTTCAGTAGCAGGGATGGGATGCACCTGTAAGAATGCTGGTAGTGTTTACTGTGCTGGCCAGCAATGTCAGGGCTAGATCTGTCATGTGTCAAGGATGGATTTAAATTACAGCTCCTTTCAGGGCCACCCAAAGGAAGTATCCCATCACGTACAGCCTGATGAATGTCTCTAACCATGATCAGAAGTATCACTCTGTATGCAATGACACTACATTTCTAAAACTGTGCAGCCTTTGTTGCAGGATACCCAACACATCTCCAACTCACATCCAAAGCCCTTCATGGTCGTAGACCCAAAAGGAAATGGAGGTAAACTGGAAAGCAGACATAATGATTCACATGGATGCACCTATGAATGCAGCATTTGTCACTGGTGATCTCTGTAGCCTTGTTATCTTATTGTCCAAACAATTCAAGATACTGTAAAATTAGTGCATGTTTGTCTGTCAAAGGCTTTGAAAGCCAGTAAAACATTTTGCATTATTATACTTTGTTTCTGTAACTGGCAATACATGGAGTAGATAAAGTTCCATGCACTACAAAGAATTAAGATCTCATATTCATAATCCTTTTGCTCTAGACATGGATGCCAAGGCTCATCTCTTGACCTTTGCTCTCTATGACACATATACATAAGCCAGTTATAATGAGAGACCAATGACTATCCTCTTTGGTTGATTGTGACAAAAAAGCTACAGTAAAGTATTCCTAATTGTTTTACTGTTTAAGTAGGTAATGAATGCAGAGGCTGCCATAAATGATAACTTAAATGCTAATTGTAAATACCTCAGGCGTCTGATTTTGGTAAACATAAACTGTTTTGAACACAATAACCAATGCATTTCAAATCTGTTTCAACATAAACACACAAAAGTCAAAGTATTCTAACTTATTTCACAAAAGTACTCAATACCCCTGCAAAGTCCGTTTATTTTTTTACATGGAGTAAGTATTGAAAGAGTAACATTTTTTGGTTTAGAATGCATGTTCTGAAAGATACAAAGTCTGAAACTTAAATCCTGACATACTTCATGACTGCAGTTTTGTGTGATTTTCCAGAAGAATCAGCATGTTTAGAGTTTAACAATCTAAAAATATAAGACAAAACCAGGAGCATTCTGTAAAGTTAAGGACAGTTAAGAGCTATTTAATTTTAGATTTGTTTCATACACAGAGTAGTCACAAGCATTCCAACGTATTTCACACAAATACATATTAGTTCCCAAAGACAGCTGGTTTACTAAATAAATGACAAGAAATAATGTTACTTTCATCTGCAGACAGTCTCAGTTCAGCAGTTATAGCCATTCTGTTGTGTACCCCTTATGAGACTGTTATTAAAAAGAAGACAATATCTCCCAATGTCTTAGGCCAAGAATTAGGGACAAAAGCAAAAAAATAATGAAGTCTAAATACTTAAAATCATGGACAGCTTTCAAATATTATGCTTGCATACTTAGAAAGTTGCAGGAATAGCAGTTTTTCCATTAGCATGCATTTTCTGAATATGAAATCTGAAATGTAAATGCTTGTCCTATGGATTACTGCAGTCAGAGATCTGCCAGAAAAACAAATATTTTATGGCAAAGTACCCAAAAGTATGAGGCAAGCTCTGGAGCATTCTGCAAAAATCTGGAAGAGGTAAAAGGAACATAATTTCAACTTCATTCCACATAAATACTACCCAAGAGTATTCCAGCTTATTTCATACAAATGTACACTAGTCATAGGCTCATAGGTACTTACCAGGTATGCAGGCCAAGGGATCATTAGGAAACCTAACCCAAATGCTCTAATTACTCTAAAGCACTATCTGTTTACATGATTTTCTGAAAGGTATGCAGTAGGCAAATGAAGGACGAGGGAATCAAACCCTGTACCATAGGTAGCTAGTTAATAGCTTACAGTCCTAATTCTCCGTGCCAACTGCCTGACTAAGGTAAGGTACAATACCAAACTATGGTTATTCCTACTGAATAGGTGTCACTCTTCTGCCTACGTGAGGAAACTAGTTGCACCCAGCAGATATCAATAATAACATCTTGGATTAGATAATACATTTATTGGAATGTCAGTCTTCCAATGGAATGGCTTCCAGTCTGTAGGAATAATCATTAGTAACTATTGGTGGAGGTGGGATTACATCAAGGATCAGCTCTGAGCCCTTTCTTATTTGCAATGGTGATGGACAGGTTGACAGATGAGATCAGACAGGAGTCCCCATGGACTATGATGTTTGCAGATGACATTGTGATCTGTAGTGAAAGTAGGGAACAGGTGGAGGAGACCCTGGAGAGATGGAGATATGCTCTAGAGAGAAGAAGAATGAAGGTCAGCAGGACTAAGACAGAATATATGTGTCTGAATGAGAGGGAGGATAGAGGAATGTTGACATTGCAAGGAGTAGAGGTGGTGAAGGTGGATGAGTTTAAAAACTTGGGATCAATAGTTCAGAGTAATGGTGAGTGTAGAAGAGAGGTCAAGAAGAGAGTACAGGCAGGATGGAGTGGGTGGAGAAGAGTGTCAGGAGTGATTTGTAACAGACGAGTACTAGTAAGAGTGAAAGGGAAGGTCTGCAAGAGGGTAGTGAGACCAGCTATGTTATATGGGTTGGAGACAGTGGCACTGACAAAAAGGCAGGAGTTAAAGCTGGATGTGGCAGAGTTAAAGATGTTAAGATTTGCACTGGGTGTAATGAGGGTGGACAGGATTAGGAATAAGTATATTAGAGGGTCAGCCCAGGTTGGAAGGTTTGGAGACAAAGCCAGAGAGGCAAGATTACGTTGGTTTGGACATGTGCTGAGGAGGGATGCTGAGTATATTGGGAAAAAGATGCTAAGGATAAAGCTACCAGGTAACAGGAAAAGAGGAAGGCCTAAGATGAGGTTTATGGATGTGGTGAGAGAGGACATGCAGGTGGTTGGTGTGAGAGAGCAAGATGCAGAGGACAGGAAGAAATGGAAACAGATGATCTGCTGTGGTGACTCCTAACAGGAACAGCTGAAAGAAGATAATGTACTATTTTGCAGTCCCCTTACAGGAAGCACACATCATGCACTCAAGACTATATATGCACATACCAACCACAAAAACAGAGACGTTTCAAAAGACAATCTGTAAAACCATATACCAAGCTTCCCTCCCTCTTTAATGCCATATACCAAGCTCCTGTAATATCTGTTTGTGTAATGGGCTTACTTGGTTAAGAAAGTGTCCCTTTCTGGATAAGTGACTAGTGCCATAGCAACTCCTCAAAAGACTACAGAAAGCTAAACATGGAATTTACTTGCCCACAGCAATGCTCATCTCCATAGTGTTATTCTAAGGTGATTCTGGGTTACCTGAGGGCACATACTGAATGTGGAAATAGAACAGATTCTGCCAAGCAAGTGTAAATACTCATGTTGGCATTTATTTTAATTTTATTTTGTATTTGTTAACCAGGGCAGAGTACTGATCCCAGTGAACCAGTTTTAGTCTCTGTCTGGGGTAAACACAATAGATACATGACATTATATATAAAGTAAATGACAAAATGCAATGTTCACATACATAATATACAAAGTGAACAAGTATTACATAAAAAGTGAATATCATAATTGGCTTGAGGGTATAAAGGCAATAGATAAATGGCATTATTTACAGAGTGAATGGCAAAACACAACATATATGTGCATTATATACAGAGTGGAAATCAGATTTGGCATGCTAAACAGAATCACAATTAAAAACAGAGCGCTAGCAATGTATGTGGAGGGAAGAGGGAATGATGAGGGCAAGTCATGTCCATAGCAGTAGCATTTTCCCAGAGTCTTGAAATGTGCTTTCATTTCTGAAACATTTTTTTAAAAATGTAAACACATTATTTTAAAAAATGAAAGGAAGAAGAAGCACAATACAAACTTACTAATTTTTTACATTTAGCACTGCTAATTTAAAAGACTGTTCACTGCTAAAGTGGGCCCCACTGAAGTCGGGTCTATATTATAACATTGAAGTCTAAAAACTTTGAATGTTATAATATCGAACCCAGTAGAGCAAGTGCTTGAAATAGCAAAGCTGCAGAACACAGAATACTTTCCTAGGCAAAGTATTCAGTGGGTCGTTTCTGCAGCTTCGCTATTTCCTCAACTGTGGAGCGAAGGTTATGGACCGAGTTAAGGTAAGTGTGCGAATGAAGGTGAGTGTGCGATTAGGCATGGGTTAGGTGAGTTAGGGTTAGGGCGCGGGTCAGGTAAATGTGCGATTGTGAGGACGTGAGGGTTAGGGTGGGGTAGGTGAGTTAGGGTTAGGGAGCGGGTAAGGTGAGTGTGCAATAGTTAGGGACCTTAGGGTTAGGGTCGGGTTAAGGTAAGTGAATAGCTAGTGGTGTATGTCTGGTTTAGTGTAGGCTTTTGTGAAGTGTATGTGTGCAGATTATTTATTTTGGCGTGCTTGTGTTGTGTGTATGTTTGTCGGAACAGCAAATTTTTTCCCAGGGAAAAAATTTACTATTCTGACTGTTCGGATTTCTGGTGTTTCGATTGAATGGGTTCGATATTATAACATTCGAAGTTTTTAGACTTTGATGTTATGATATAGACCCCTGAAGTCATGGGCCCCAGCCAGCCACACGAATCATCCTTATTATAATTTGCCACTGCATATCAGTTGGGCCACATGAGTATTCCGCCTTCAAAGATTTTCCATGATAAATACAGGCAAAGGCATCCAGATATGGAACTTTTTACAAAACGAAAAATAAGAAAACAAAGAGGGAAAGTAGAAAGTATAATTAGTAATAGAAAAATTAAAGAAACAGGAACTGAAGTTATGGATACCTGTGAGGTGAAGGATTTAGTATAGAAAATCTCATTCTGATAATATCACAGCATGGTAGAACAATGAGTTCTCGAATTAAGGGGAACCTACAGAGCAGGAAGCATCTGATCATTTGCTATATGAAGATACTTTGGAGTCTTTGGTAGGAAACCAGTACAAACGTTCAGCTGGAGTTGCACAGTAAGGGAAGGAACAGGAAACTGTGGTAACTCTAACACAGTCGATGTTGTAGAATGATAGGTCAATGAGTTCATATATGAAAGAGCAATGGATTACACAGGATGAAGCTGAAGAGAGACTGGCATAGGAAGATTTTCTGGAACTTTCTGTACAATGCCTGCAGGAAATAGAGACAAACAATGTGCCCTTAGTTAAGAAGAAAATGGTCTAAGGGAAGAGTTGCTTGATTTAATACAGATGGATAGTCATCTATTTTATTTATTTTTATTTATTTGAAGTTTGTTAACCGGGAATGTCCATTGGGCCGAGGTGAGCCCTTTTTCAATGGAGGCCCATGGAGAAAAGCTCCATAGTATATATGTATATACAAAATATAAAAATAATCAATAAAACAGGTAGTTTATCCAGAAATTAAAAATTTGTATGCAACAGATAATACAAGAGAAATACCAGAATATAATACAGTATGTTTTAGATACAGACAATTGATGGTCAAGCAAAAAGATTCACAAACAGTAACAGTTACATCAGTAGAAGATTCACCATCTTTGTCCCCCCACCCCCCCACCCCATATGTGTCAGGCAGAAAGCATAATTGAGCTAGGGTAGGGCACTATGAGTAAGAGGAGGGGTTGAGGGGGGTTTATGATGGATAAGAGCAGGAGCATTCCCAGGAAGAGGAGAGATAAGTGTAGCAATGCCCTTAAAAGAGGAAAGATTTTGTGTAGTATGGATGTAGGGAGGGAGTGAGTTCCATTTGCATGCAAGGGAGAAAGATAGAAGAAGTTGACCTGGGCTACGTGATGGTTTGTGTACACCAAGGAGGTTTTGATATTTAGATCTCAAGGTGCGGGTAGGAATATGCATAGTGAGGATGCAGGAGAGGGAGGGGCAATGAGAAAGGTTGAAAATGAGTTTGTGGACAGTGGAGAGTTGAATGTAGGATAGGTAGTGAGGGAGTTCTAGCTAGTTCAGAGAGTGTAGGGAGAAACAGTGGTGGGAGAGGGATTTAGCGCTAGTAGCAAATTTGGCAATTTTATTGTAGCAGGATGCTAGTTTACGTTTGAGGGTTGCTTGCAGGTTGTTGAGGAGCCCCATACATGAGGGAGGGGAGGAGGTACGTGGTCGAGAGGGTAAGCTTAGTTGATGGTGTGAGGAAACGATTGTGCCGGTAGAGCATTTCTAGTTTCTTATGGGTTTTCTTAATGTTGGCTTGGATGCGAAGGTCAAATTTTTAACTGTTTGTTTATAATGACACCTAGGAGTTTTGGATTAGAGACTATTTTGATGGGAGTTTTATTATAGCTAACAATGGAAAAGGTGTTTGTGTCTGTTTTGGAGTTTTTAGAAGGGGTAAAGATCGTGATTTTAGTTTTGGATGAATTAAGGGCTAAGTGATTATTTTGCATCCAAATCTCTTGTGCTGTCGAATGCTGCTTGTGTTAATTGTCCAAGTTTATGAAGGAAGTGTGCAGAGCGAATGGTAGAATCGTCTGCATATTGGATGGGTTTGGCAGTGGGGATGTATTTATGGAAGTCATTTATGAAGATATTGAATAGCAGAGGGCCCAGGATAGATCCTTGGGGGACGCCAGTCTGATTGTTAAGGTATGGTGAGGTGGTATTATTCCATTCGGCGGCTTGCTGTCTATCAGAGATATAACTGGAAAACCAATTCAGGGAGGAGGGAGAGAGATTAAGTTGGGTGAGCTTTGAAAGAAGAAGAGTGTGGGATATTGTATCAAAGGCTTTAGAAAAGTCTAAAAGAAGAGCAGATACAATATTACTAGAATCACAAGGGTGGTTGATGTTTTCAAGAAAGGATAGGAGGGCTGTGGTGGTACTGTGGCCAGGTCTAAATCCATGTTGTGTAGGGATAAGTAAGTGGTTGTCTAGGAGATATGGTAAAAGTTGAAGTTGAATACATTTTTCAAGGACTTTTGAGATGGGGAGAGGATGGTGATGGGGTGAAAGTTAGGGATGTCAGTGTTGTTTCCTCCTTTATGTAAGGGAATGATGTAGGCTTTTTTCCAGATAAGGTGTAAATAGGATTATTGGATAGAACAGTTGATTAATATGCAAATTAGGAGTGCAATGCCATCTGCAGCTAGTTTGAGGAAGTTAGTTGGAAGGTTGTCAGGGGCTTTGAGCAGGGTTTTACTTTTTGAAGGAGTTTTTTTATAGTGGATACTGGGATGGGTTTAAAGGAGAAGAGATAGAGGTGGGGAGAGAGTGTGGTAAGGGAAGTGGGGTTATGGGAAGTAGGAGATGATGGAATGATGGAGTTGTGGGGGAAGGATGTGGTGAGCTTAATAATAGATACTATAAAGAAAGTGTTGAATTTGGTGGCAATATAGTGGTCAGGGGAGTAGGGGTCAGAGCAGGGGTTTGTTTTTTGTCCAGGATCGAAGAGGTTGGTGATACTGTTCCAGAACTTTTTTGGATTGAATTTATGATTGGACTGAAGTTGAGAGTAGTAGGATTTGCGGTCAGACACAATCAGTTGTTTTACTTTTTTGCGAAGTTGTTTGTACTCGGTGAGGGTGGTGGGTGTTTTAGGTTTTTGGTGGAGTTTCCATGCTTTGTCACGAGTATGCATGAGGGCTAGGGTGTCTTTGGAAAGCCATGGGGCAGTAATGGATTTTACTCTCTTAGTTCTGGGAGGGGCACAGGAGTTCAGATGACTGTTAAATGTAGTGTTGAAATGAGTGACAGCATCGTTAAGAGGAAGAGTTTTCAGAGGGTTCCAGTTTATTAGTTTTAGGTTATCTGAAAAGGATTTTGGGTTGAAATTTTTGAGGTTGTGGGTTAAGATGTAGCTATGCTGTAAGTGTATGGAGGAGGAGGTGTGACGAATGAAGGCAGGCAAGTGGTCACTGATATCATATTAAGATAAATGAAATAAATAGATTACAGAAAGTCAATAAGACCCAAAATGTTAGAAGTCTGATAAAACAAATGAACACAGTAATCAATACTGTTCATATAAATCCATGTGATATAACAGCAGTAAATAGGATATAATATTATGCAGCTAAATTAATAACTGATAGTCTTACCAAAAGAACACAGCATAGTAAGGAAAAGGAACGGGCAAAACCAAATGACATCATGGAAATATCATATAGAGGAAGCTATAAAGCAATTAAGACATGGAGTGTTGCTATTAGAAGAGTACAGAAGTGGGAACAGATAAAAAGAAATGTTCAGAAAGATAGACATGATAAAAGCAACATGCAGTATCACAACAGAACAGGCTCTATTGTACACTATTGCAAACAAATAAACTAAAGCTTTCAACACAGACAGAAAAACTTAGAAGATAATGCAGATAAATATAAAAGTACAAAATAAGTAATTTATTGATGACCCCCCAAAAAAAACTTATAGAGAACTGTGGAAACAAGGCAAAAATAATAAAAATACCACCAAAAAAAGAAGAAATAGACACACATAGACACAAATATCTCTGAAGATCGTGTGGAACATAAGGATGCTGAATGGAGAGAAGAAGAGGTAAAAGAAAGAATAAGAAGTTGAAATGTACAGGATATAAAATGGTGTGAAGTAACGGCCAGAGAGACTGAAGCAAAGTCAAGAAAAGCTTCCAATTGGAAAACCCTAGGCCCAGATGCAGCACCTAATTTCTGGCTAAAAGTGTCAACATCTGTACATGAAGATTTAACCATGAGTAAAAACTATTTATATGCACACTCCGAACAGATGCCAACCTGGTTAACAGCAGGAAAAATGATATTCCTCTTTAAGAGTGAACCTGCAACATATCATAAAAACTATAGACCAATAATTTGGTGTCTGACGATGTATCAACTATACACTGGAATTGATGCAGACAGAGTTTATAGTCATTTAGAAGAATACTCAGTCATGACAATAGAACAAAAGAGTAACAAAAGAAAGTCATATGGAGGAAAGGATCATATGTTAAAGTCATAAGGAAGAATTGTAAAAAGGGGAATAATCTAAGTATGGCATGGATAGACTACATAAAAGCATCTGACAGCATCCCACATTCATGGATAAACAAGTGCTTTCAAATGTATAATATACACCATACAATGATTGATTACATTACAGTGACCATGAAACAGTAGCAAACTACTTTGCAGCTTAGACATGAAAAAGGACAATTTATTATCTCAGGGATAAAAATTCAGAGGGGAATATTCCAGGTTGACTCTGTCACCACTGCTCTTTTGTCTTGTCCTTATCCCATTAAGTTGTCTACTTAACAGATTAGGTCATGCCTACAACTTGGCTCCTAGAAATCAACAAAGTGTAAAGACTTTTCATCTTCTTTTTGTGGATGATTTAAAATTGTATAGTTCATCAGACAAGGAACTGAAATTATAACTGCAAGTGGTCAAAATTTTCTCGGATATAAGAATGTCATTTGGTCTTGATAAATGTGCAAAAGTAACCTTTAAAGCAAGAAAGCTGTAGCACCAAGAAAATATCAGTCTGGGACAGGCATATGATATAAAAGAACTTGAGCAGTAGGAAGTGTATAAATATTTGGGAATTGATGAAGGATCAACAATAAAGCATGAACTAATACAAATAAAACATAGTAAAGAATATTTTAGATGACTAAAATTAGTACTGAAAACAGCTTTGACATCTAGGAACAAGTCTATGCCATAAACCAATTTGTCCTTCCTGTTTTAACTTACAGTTTTGGGGTGATTGACTCTGTCCACAAAAGGTATTGGATCAGTTGGACAGGAAAACAAGAAAAATGCTTCATGCTTATCAAATGATTTATACAAATCAGTTCATACCAAGATGATATATTTATGGGTCTCCTTGAAACTGATTACATGTATATAATAAATTGCATCTATAAAACCTGCAATAATAGAATTGCATACATATCTGCTGACCTCACAAGATTCAAATATAATGAAAGTTTTAAAACATGAGGAGAACAATTCTAAGATAAATCCCCTGCTTAGTTTATCAGAAGCACATCGGTGTCAAGCAAGAATGCAAATCAAACCAGAACTAGATGAAAATAAGGCAGCAACTGAATGTGCCAATACACAGAAGAAAGAATATAAGGTGAAGGATCTGATGAGAAGGCAAGAAATGTAGAAAATGCATAAATATAGTTGCAAATACAAAAAACTTCTCGAACAACCTCATGTCGATTAGGATCTAATGCAGGAATCAATAAAAAGAGGTGAATTTTAACCAAAAGATGAAATGTTAATATTTACAGCCCAGGATAGTGCACTACTTGCACATTGTTCAATGGACTTTGTAAACTATGTTGGAGAAACAGACAAATACAGGTTTTGTAAAACAGAAATAGAAACAGACACACATCTTGTTGGTGGGTATGATGCACTAATGGCAGAAGGCCTGTATACCAAAAGGCATAATAATGTGGCAAGACTGTTGCACTGGGGATTGTGCAAACATTATAATACTCGAGTAGCTGAGAAGCATTGGAAACATAAGCCACAAAGCATTATAGAAAACAATGAAGTTCATATCAGATAGGATCACTTATTACCAACAGTTCAAACAAATTATATGCAAGAAAACCAGATATAATAGTCCATGAAAAGAAGACAAAAGTAATGCTCATCATTGAAATTGCTGCACCCATTGATTACACTATCTTATGTACAGAGAAACACAAAGTCATAAAATACCAGGATTTGCAGGCAAAAATGAGGCAATGTGGAAGAAGGATACCTAGACAAGTAAAAAAATACATTTTAAAGCAGTGCCCCTACCATGTGTACCTAAAGTCAATGATTTTTGTGCCTATGTGCATATTTCAGCTCTATCTTGATAAAATATGATCAATGTGACAAAGGGATATACTGCCACCCAGCTAGCTGGAATTATGTAAATAATTATATTTCATTTGTGAATATCAACATGATTCATATAAGATGATAGTGTTACAAATGTATTAGAACTGTATGTCATGTGTATATCAAACTGCTGGTACAGAAGTGTGTTATAACGGTTTTTGCAAAGTGCCTGAATTTTATCCACAGTGTGCCTACTGGAAGAGAACAGAAATGTATATGCACTATTGTAACTGTTTACATGTATATATTTTAACTATGGAAACTGGGGCATAGGAGGTTAACTTCAGTACAGCAAAACTTCAAAAAAAAAATAGCTGAAATTAAATTACTTTATAGGCTACCCAATAAAAGATATCTTTCAGTTTTCAATGCAGCAAGGAGACACAATGTCTAAAACTAGGGAGCTTTCTGTATTGTCTCTAGGGTGAAATAATTACTAGTCTTGAAATCTGAAGGAATGTAATTGTTTATGACTTCCAGCATCTGTCAAAGATCTGAGGTCTATGTATTTTCACAGGCAGATGCTAAATACTGTCAGCTTCCAACAGTGGGGATTTCACCTGAGATAGAATCAGATGACAAAAAGTATGTCATTCTGTAAGCTATCCCAGCATTAATATTTGAGATATTAATTTGAGAGCTCTCTTAGAGGGACAGAACATTTTGTATTCTCTTTTGGACCTGACAAGAGCCATTCACCACATCTGCCTTGCTCTGATGAAGTACGCTTCTAGGGAACAGTACAATTCTCTTGGATATAGTCAGGAATATAGCAAATCTTAGTTTATATATTTTTTCTTTATTTCAGACTGTCCTGCAGTGTTTTAAATGTTTCCTGTGATTTTGAACTCTGATGTCACTGTGAATATATACTAAGTATTTTCTTGTTCTTTTATTTATTATTAAATATATTTAAATGTTTCATTGTGGCTGATCTGTCTAGTGATATTTAGGTTTTGAGAGTACTTACATATTTATTTGGTGACACTGTGTGGGCCACTCCTAATAGCCTTGCTCTTGGTCAAACTACCATTTGTATTAATATTAATATTACACAGTAAGACTGGACATCATTTTCTTAAGGGCCTTAAAGTAGCTGATAAGGAGTTGGCATAGTCTGGGCAAAAGGGGTCATAGTTACTAAACTTATGCCAGCCTTTCCAGCTGTGTGTGTGTGTGTGTGTGTGTGTGTGTGTGTGTGTGTGTGTGTGTGTGTGTGTGTAAATCAAACCTCAGAGTGTGTTTGTCAGTTACTTGGGCAGGGGACACAAAGCACTGGTTGGACAGAGAGGGCACTAGATGTCTTGGCTTGGCCACTCAGCTTAGATCTCAGCTCTATAGCTGTTCCAGTGGGGAATCGTATTGTGGATCTGGAGAGAGGGAGAAACCAGCCTTGGACTGTCTATGGTCTCTATGTGCTCTTAAAGGAAATTGTGCTTAATGCAGAGAGCTGCATCTGGAAATACTGTGTGAGTACTTGCTATCGTCTCAGTGTACATCCCCCACTGATGTCACTGGTGTGGACTGAGGCTCCTTGATTACTGGTCTAGTGGTGAGTTGTCACATTATTGGCTGGCAGTTGTGGGCTCACACCATCACATATTGGGATTCAGTGGTGTGGATATTGAACTCCTGTAGCCTGTAAAGAGTGGTCACTAAAGAAGGTGTTTGTACTCTCAAGCAGCCACACAGTGGACATTCAGAGTTTCATATCACAATAGTTTTATTTATTCTTTGTTAGCTTAGTTAGTCAGGGAGAGCAGGCAAGGATGTCAGTAGAAGATTATGGCAAGCTGACAAAGAAACATTTAGCTGAGATATGCTAAGCCAAAGGACTGGTGCATGGAAACCTGACTAAAGCAGAAATGATTGCAGCCTTAGTCACAGCTGTATCACAGACCAGGAATCAAAAGGACAGCCAGACTGGTCTTGGGGATATATAACTCAGAAAATGGACAGGTCAACCTTGCCTTGTTTGGAAATAGAATCAGCAGAGAGACTGTGGGGTTTGGAGGTTGAAGAAAAGGAGAAATAGAAACAAATAAAAGGAGAATCAGCAGAGAGACTGAGACATCTGGAAGCCAAAGAAAATGAGAAGCAGAGGCAACATGAAAAGGAAATGCTGACTCTCTGCCAGGGTCATGGAGGTAATGGGGAAGGGAATAACCAAACCCCAGAAGTAATAAAGGTCAGTAAATTTCTTCCACAATTTACAGAGGGTGACAATTTTGATAATTTTATTCATATGTTTAAAAGGATATGTAAACAGTATAATGTTGACCAAGTGCTCTGGGTACTGTTCCTGATCCCCTTACTCCATGGTAAAGCTGTAACTGCTGTCTCTAAATTGTCTGATACTGATTGTTTAAATTATAATACTGTTAAAAATTGTTTATTAGAGTGTTTTAAGTTAACACCTGAAGCTTACAGAAAAAGT
The DNA here is from genome assembly GCF_019279795.1 of Protopterus annectens. Lineage (NCBI taxonomy): Eukaryota > Metazoa > Chordata > Ceratodontiformes > Protopteridae > Protopterus > Protopterus annectens. The sequence goes on along the minus strand of NC_056745.1, from coordinate 267,633,992 downwards.
TTCATTCGCATAGAAGCAAGGCAAATGAAAGTGTGTGTGAATATTTTGCAGAGTTAAGCACTTATTTTCATAGGTGGGTGAGTGAGTGTCAGGCAACCAGTTTTGAAAAGCTGGCAGATCTTTTGGTGAGAAACCAAGCCTTTAGCACTTTGCCTGAGCACATGAGAATCTGGTTAGCATATAGAGAATGTAATATCAAAGATGAGTTGGGGAAAAAGGGAGACCTATGCCTAGCAAGCAGGGCATCACTGCACAGGAAATGGATACCCAGTGCTGCACCAGGGTCTAAGGGAACCCATGGTGGGCAGCCTAAATCACCCTAATAGAGTCTGCCAGTAGCAGGGAGGCCACTAGTTCAGATACACAGCCAGGACCAAGGGTTAAATGTTTTATAATCTAACCAGTGGGGCCATGTAGCATATAGATATCCATGGAGGGAAGGTGGGGAACAAAAGGTGGGAGAGCCAGTAAGTGGGAATGAAATAATGCCAGCAGTAAGTTGTCTTTAGACAACAAATATACCAAACTACCACAAGAGGTTATATCCTATCTTAGTATATGGGAAACAGGCCACTGCTAAGAGACACACAGCCTCTGACATAACCATTGTAAAGCCTGCAATGGTTAAAGAGGAGCACTACTTGCTTGGGCAGTCTACTCCGGCCAGAGTTTTAGAAGGGACACCATTCCAAATACCTTTGGTTAGGGTTCACTTTGACTGGGAGTGTGGAAAAGGAAGCAAGCAAGTAGGTGTGTTTGAGGATATCCCTGCAGATGTCCTGATAGGGAATGCTTTTGATAATGCAGTACCTTGTGTGCATGCAGTTACATGCAGTCAGGCTTGGAGACAAGCATGTGGGTCTGATAGCCTGTGGGAACCCAGACAGACCACTTACTTGAAGCCAGGACTGGTGAGGTGGCTACTTCAGGGAGAGAATCTACCCTGTAGCAGTGAGACTGTATGTGAGCCACAGCTGTTTGTGGGTACTAATGTTCCTTTTAACAGAGTGAATGCAAGAGCCGAGGTGAGTAGTAGTACCCAGGCTGACAGTGAGGCACTGCTGTCAGAAGATACCAATCTTCCTGTGCAAGGGGAGCTGGGAACGGTTACAAAAAGACAGTTGAGACAGGCTCAGCTCTTAGAGCCTACATTAGAAAGTTTGAGGGAGGTAGCCAGGGAGGTGCCTGATTCTCAAGAAAAGGGGGAATCTGTATACTGGGACAAAGGGTTACTGTATAGAGAGTGGACCCATGAGGGAGGGCAAGAATATGAGAGAATACAGTAGTTGGTAGTGCCCAGAGATTACCATCTGGCACGTCTAGCAATAGCCCATGACATTCCCTTTGCAGGTCATATGGGCATAAAGCATACAAAGAATCATATTATGCAGAATTTTTATTGGCCTGGGATTTCCAGGGATGTAGCAGGGTACTGCAAGACCTGTGAACAATGCCAGATAGATAGCCAAGACAGGAGACAAGGTCAAAGCTCCTTTTATGCTTGTGCCTGTGATTGAGGAGCCATTTCAGAGGGTAGCTATGGATATTTTGGGGCCTCTGAGTACTCCAGGTTCCATAGAGAAGAAGTATATCCTATTGGTAGTAGATTATGATACCAGATACCCTGAGGCAGTGGCTTTGTCCTCCATTGAGGCAAAAAAGGTGGCAGATGCTTTGTTAGAGATTTTTGGCAGGGTAGGTTTCCCAAAAGAAATACTGACTGATAGAGGTGCCAATTTCACATCAGACCTGCTGGCTTGTCTGTGGGAGTGATGTGGGGTGAAGCACCTAAAGACAACCCCTACCACCCCCAGACTAATGGTCTGGTGAAGAGGTTAAATTGTAAACTAAAGACCATGCTGCAGGCATTTGAAGACCAGTTTAAGAGAGAATGGGACAAATATCTACCCCATCTGTATGCTTACAGCGAGGTGCCACAGGAATCCACAGATTTTTCACCATTTGAGTTGCTGTATGGGCATAGGGTGAGGGGACCTGCAGATATGATTCATGATGAGTGGGAGGATGAATGTGAATCCCACAAGGAGTCTGTTGTGGCATATATTCTAAACTGCAGGACAAGGCTCAGGGAACTCATGGGCTTGGCCCAGGAGAACCTGACTGAAGTCCAACAGCAGAAAAAGGTTTGGTATGATGGGAATGCTTGAGCTAGAGAGTATGCTGTGAGCCAGCAGGTTATGGTTCTCATTCCTGTCAGACACAATAAGCTGCAGGCAGCTTGGAAGAGACCCTTTGAACTGGTAAGGAAGCTCAGTGATGTTAACTACATGGTAGAACTGCTAGGCAGGAGGCAGGGGCACAAATTTTACCATGTTAACATGATGAAACCTTACCATGATAGGGAGGCCTTTGTGCTAAGTATTTACAGTAGGAGGCATGATGAGTCTGAGGGGGATCCATGCATACAGGGAGCCAGACAGCAAAATCCCAAGTTACTATGGTGGAGCCTAGGGTTGCAGGCATATGACTGGACAGTGCAGCACTGTACTGGGGTTAGCAATGAGAAGGCAACTGGGATCTCAAGACAGGGTATGGTGTAATGTATTCCTGGATAGGCTCATCCCTCTCAAGCAACATTTCTCAAGAGTCACTTGAAAAACTAGCTTAAGTCTTTGAGGGGTGAAAAGTGTGACAAAAGGAGATATGCTGCGTGCCCAGCTAGCTGGAATTTTGTAAATAATTATATTTCATTTGTGAGTATCAACATGATTCATGTAAGATGCTTGTATTACAAATGTATTAGAACTGTATGTCATGTGTATATCAAACTGCTGGTACATAAGTGTGTGTTGAAAAGGTTTTTGCAAAGTGCTTGAAATGTATCCACAGTGTGCCATACTGGAAGAGAACAGCTGTTGTAACTGTTTAACTCTATATATTTTAATGGTGGGAACTGGGACACAGGAGGTTAACTTCAGTAAACCAAAACTACAGAAAAAAATAGTTGAAATTAAATTACATTATAGGCTGTGCAATAAAAGATATCTTTCAGTTTTCAATGCAGCAAAGAAACACAATGTCTACAACTTGGAGCTATCTGTATTGTCTCTAGGGTGAAATAATTACTAGTCTTGAAATGTGAAGGAATGCAATTGTTTTATGACTTCCAGTATCAGCTAAAGATCTGAAGTCTGTGTATTTTCATAGGTAGATGCTAAATACCGTCAGCTGCCAGCAGTGGGGATTTCACCTTGGATAGAGTCAGGTGACAAGAAATTGTCATTCTGAAAGCTATCCCAGCAATAATATTTAAGATATCAATTTGAGAACTCTCTTAGAGGGACAGAGCATTTTGTATTCTGTCTAGGACCTGACAAGTACCATTCACCACATCAGCCTTGCTTTGATGAAGTAAGTTTCTAGGGAACAAGTACAGTTCTCTAGGATATAGTCAGGAATATAGCAAAGCTTAGTTTAGATATTTTTCTTTATTTGAGACTGTCCTGCAATGTTGTTTCTAAAATATTTCCTATGATTTTGAACTCTGTCACTGTGAATATATAATGAGTATTTTTTTATTTTATTATTTATTATTAAATATATTTAAACCTTTCATTGTGGCTGATCTGTCTAGAGACATTTGAGTTTTGAGAGTAATTGCGTATCTATTTGGTGACATTGTGTGGGCCACTCCTGATAGCTTTGCTCTTGGTTAAACTACCATTTGTATTAATATTAATATTACAGAGTAAGATTTGACACCCTTTTATTAAGGGCCTTAAAGTAGCTGAAAACGAGTTGGCTGGTGGCAGTGATAACTACCTTCTAGTCTGGGCAAAAGGGGGCATAGCTACTAAACCTGCACCAAATCAACCCTCAGAGTGTCTGTCAGCTACTTGAGCAGGGACATGAAGCACTGGTTGGACAGAAATGTGCTGGAGATCTTGGCTTGGCCACTCAGCTGAGATCTCAACTCTAAAGCTGTGCCAGCTGGGAGTCTTATTGGGGATCTGGAGAAAGAGGGAGAAACCATCCCCAGAATGACTGATGCAGAGAGCTGCATCTGGAAATACGGTGTGTGTACTTGCTATCCTGTCAGTGTACGACCCACACTGGTGCCAGTGGTGAGGATTAAGGCTCCTTTATTACTGGTCCAGTGGTGGGTTTCACAATCACTTTCTTTTATCTCCTGTTTTTTGCCTCTCAGGAAATTTCTCAGACGCTCATCATCAAGATCTCTGAAGTCCTACAGGTCATGGAATGCTCAAGGATACTCTCCAATCTGGACATGACTACTGTAGTGGCATTGTCATCCAGTGATATCATTTAATTACCCACCCTTCTCTAGTAAGATATTTAGTCTGTTTTCTTTAGTGGGATGAAAATAGGTCTGTTCACATTCTTCTGAAACTAGCTGTGCTCAGTGATCTGCCCTACTGTTTCCTTTGTGGTGCACCATAGGTAAGTCATTTTGCAGAAAAAGTCATGGTCAGCCATTCTTCCTCTGTCATTATTCAGGTCAAGCAAAGGTCTTGCAATTAGGACATTGGAGTTTCTGCCTCTGTTGAGGTAGTGGAGATCATTGATTCTCTTGAAAATCAACTAGTACCCCCAAGCACAGTCGTCTTATATGTAGCAGCATGACAGCTATGTGTGATTGTATCCCAGGTTGTTTACACATCTTCTCCAGGTGCTGACATTAACAATGTACCAAAATGGTACTCTTCTTGAAACAATTTGACCCACTTGCCATTTGTAGGTTTTCTAGCCTCTGGTCAGCACCCTATGATCTATGATAATGTTTTCCTACTGGCTTTGATTCACTTACTGATACTATGTTTTCTGTGGGTGTTTCTGCTTGCCAGATTTCATCAAGTCCCTTTTGAACATAGATTTCTGTTCACAAATGACATTGTTTATTTAGTACTGCATTATTACAAGCAAAGTCAAAACTGCAATCTTGTAATGCAGCAATTTCCTGTAAGGGCTTATTTCATTATTAGTTTTCTGAAGTCTTTTCACAGATTCTCAATCCAGATGAATGTCTGACTGTAGACATCAACTGTATAATACCATTTAAGACCACAATATTTTTAAAATGTATCCATCCATCGGGGAGGCAAACCACAGCTATTAGTCATTTAATACTATTCCAGTCTGTAAACTTTTCAAATTCTGTTGATTTGAACTGTGGTCTGTTAGATATCCAATTTGGACAGGCACTTTGTATTTCACAATCCATTCTATCATGTTTGAGCCTGCAGAAGTAACTTATAGCTACCTCAGGCATACATCTCCTACAAGTAGGAAAACTAAGTTTCTAGGATCCTTGTAAGATCACCACAAATATATTTACCATGATGCAAGTAGCGATTAACAAAAGGGTATGGGTGCTTGTAATGGTAAACTTTGGATCACTCATATCCACCGAAACTTTAGGTAAGACTTCCACAGTGTTATTCTGATATACAAAACCATTGACAAGGAGCTCCTTTTTTGTGATCACTGGGTATCACTTATATATCATATCTAGCACACTAGAATGTAACTTGGCTGATATTACTGTTTTGGAGGAACATCGTTTAATCCTTTGATGCAGCAATAGCTGCCAATTTTTCTTAGTGAAATGACAATATATTAGTCCATTTCCACATATCATCTATTTTGCATGAATAAATGTTATAATTGTGACAATGTGAGGTATTGCCATCTATGCCAGAAGAAGTTGGGCAATGGATGTATAACATATGCCAGCACAGCTAGCTGGAATTTTGTAAAGAATATGTCAGTTGTATATCAAGCTGATTATCTCTACACTTACACACTTACATTCTATTACCAACTCTTAATTATTCAAAATAGAACTAAAAGCCCACTTTCAAAACATGTGGTCATGTCTATGACATGATCCAACTTAATCCTCCTAGTAATTACCAACTAATGTTCTATCTCTTTTCTTAATTTACTTAAACTACTATGTGGTCCCCCACTTTTTCTTAAGAAAGTCATCTCTCATTTGCTTTTTACTCTTTCAGTGTAAAACAGTGTAGGTTTATATTTGTATATTGCATTTTTTTATCTATGTGCACATGGCTTAACTGGAGCCTCATTGTTTTTTTTTGCTTAGCTGTAGCTATGTCTATCCAGCTTTGTATATTAATGTATATTGTAACTTGTTTAACTGGAGCTTTTTGTAATCTGCTTAATCTGGAGCTTTTATCTTTGGCCCTTCGCTAAAAAAGGGCTTCCTGCCCAGTCAGACTAACCAAGTCAAGAAACGTGAAAATAAATAAATACATTTGTAGAGATGCTTGCATTGAAAATATATTTGTAAAGTTGTTTGTGTAAAAAATGCATCAACAGTGTGTCCTGCTGGAAAGAAAATAAATTTATATCAGACTGTACTGTTGAAAATAAGATACTGGAAGAGAAGAGGTTAACCTTAGTCCAGTTAACTTTGAAAAATAGTAACAAATTAAATTACTTAATTTAGGCCATAAAGATTGTATCTTATAGTTTTGACTGCAGCCAGAGATGAAATGTCTGTCCCAGAGAATGGTTCATTAGCTCACGTAGAAAGAGTGGAAGTGTTTTATGGTTTTGTGACTTCTAGAAGCTGCAACAGATCTTGGCAAAGCTCTATCTGTGTGTATGGTAATACGTGTGTGCAAGATTCTGTGTCATTTGCTAGGAATGGGGGTAGTATGGGAACCAGAAGTCACATGACCAGATGTACATGATGTCATTCTGTAATCCATCACAAAAATGATGTTTTAGTACTAGATGAAACTGAAGTCTCGGAGCACTCTGTGTTTGAAACTTGACACAGACTTCATCTTGCCTTGATCTAGTAAGTGACCAGGAAATAGTAATTCTTCTGATCAATCAGGAGAATATAGTGAGATTAGTTAAATACTGTTTTTCTGTATCTATATGAATCTATTCATCTGTGTTATTTTACTATTTCCTGTCATTAAAACTCTGTTTATTGTAAATAGATATTCCATACTTCCATATTCTTTTACTATTTATTATTAAATATATTTAAACTTTTCATTGTGGCTGGTCCTTTAGAGAATATTTTAATGTTTGAGAGTACTTATATCTATTTGATGACTCTGTGGCCACTCCTGAAAGCCTTACTGCATTGGCCAAAACACTACCATTTGTATTAATATTAATTTCACTCAGTATAATTGGGTACCCTTGTAAGAGCCTTAGAGTAGCTGGTTTTGGAGTGTCTAATGGCAGTAACTACCTTACGGTATGGGCAGAATGGGGCATAGCTAGTAAATCTGTGCCTGCCTTTCCCAGGTGTGTGCGTGTGTGTGTGTGTGTGTGTGTGTGTGTGTGTGTGTGTGTGTGTGTGTGTGTGTGTGTGTGCGTGTGTGTGTGTGTGTGCGCACGCAAATCAAATCTGATTGTGTGTGTAAGCTGCTTGGCAGAGGGACATGAAGTACTGGTCTCACAGAGAGGGTGCTGGAGGACTTGGCTTGGACACTCAGCTGAGGAGTCAGCTCTACAGCTGTGCCAGTAGGGTGTCTTACTGGGGACCTGAAGAGAGAGGGAGAGACAGAGAAACCCAGACCCCAGGCCTAGTGTGTTCCCTGTGTGCTCTTAAGGGAAATTGTACTTGATGCAGAAAGCTGCATCTGGAGATGCTTCTTTGCCAGGGTCATGGAGATAATCGGGAGGGGAATAACCAAACCCAGAAGCAGTAAATGTCAGTAAATTTCTTCCACAATTTACAGATGGTGATAATTTTGATAGTTTTCTTCATATATTTGAAAGTGTATGCAAACAGTATAATGTTGACCAAGGGGTCCGGGTACAGTTCCTGACCCCCTTACTCCATGGTAAAGCTGTAACTGCTGTTTCTCAATTGTCTGATGTTGATTGCCTTACTCTAACATAGGTTAAACAATGTTTACTGAATGTTTTAAGTTAACACCTGAAGATTACAGAAAAAAACTTTTGTAAGCATAGGCACAAGGCAAATGAAAGTGTATGTGATTATACTGCTGAGTTAAGCACTTAATTTCATAAGTGGGTGAGTGGGTGTGAGGTCACCACTTCTGAAGGGCTTTGGTGAGGGAACAAGCCATTATCACTTTGCCTGAGGACATGAGAATCTGGTTGGCATACCAGTAGTGTAACTCTGTAGATGAGCTGGGGAAAAAAAGGAGATCACCACTTAGGAAGCAGGGCATCGCTGCACATGAATATAAGAGAATTCATAGTGGGCAGCATAAACCACTCCAGCAGAGTCCACCAGTAACAGGGGAAGCCACTAGTTCAGGTACATGGCCAGGATCAAGGGTTAAACATTTTAAATGTAACCAGTGGGGCCATGTATCATATAGATGTCCATGGAAGCAAGGTGAGGAACAAAAGATGGGGGAGTCAGCAAGTGGGAATAACAGCATGCCAGTGCTAAGTTGTCTGGAGACAACAGGGGTAACAAATGATCACCAGAGTTTATATCCGTGCTTAGTAGATGTAAAGCAGGCCACTGCTAAGACAGACACTGCCTCTGACATAACCATTGTGAAGCCTACAGTGGTTAAAGAGGAGCAGTACTTGCTTGGGCAGTCTACTCCTGTCAGCTTTAAGAGGGATTCCATTCCAGATGCCTTTGGCCGTGGTTCACCGTGATTGGGAGGGTGGAAAACAAACCAAGCAGGTAGGTGTGTTTGAGGATATCCCTGCAGTTGTCTTGATAGAGAATGATTTTGATAATGCAGTACCTTGTGTGCATGCAGTTACACACAGTTGGCCTTGGAGACAGGTATGTGGGTCTAGTAGACTAGGGGAGACCCAGACTGACCCCATACCTGAAGCCAGGACTGCTGAAATGACTATTTCAGAGAGAGAGCTACCCTATAGCAGTGAGCCTGAAGGTGAGCCACAGCTGCTGGTAGATACTGATGTTCCCTTGGACAGAGTGACTGGAAGGGCAGATTTGAGTGGTAGTACCCATGCTGACAGTGAGGCACTGTTAGACGATACCAGACTTCCTGTGAAAAGAGAGCTGGGAAAAGTCACAAAGAGAGAGTTGAGACAGGCTTAGCTCTTGGACCCTACACTAAGAGGCTTGAGGGAGGTAGCTAGGCAGGCACCTGATTCTCAAGGCAGAGGGGAGTCTGCATACTGGAACAAAGGGTTACTAGCAGAGACTGGACCACTGAGGGAAGGCTAGAGGGTGAGGTAATACAGCAGTTTGTAGTGCCTAGATCCTACCATCTGGCACTTCTAGCCATAGCACATGACAGTCCTTTTGCAGATCATATGGGCATAAAGCATACTAAGAGACATGTTATGCAGAACTTTTATTGGCCTAGGATTGCAAGGGATGTAACAGGGTACTGCAGGACCTGTGAGCAGTGCCAAAAAATAGGCAAGGCAGGAGACAAGGTCAAGGCATCTTGAGTACCCCAAGCTCCACAGGAAAGAAGTATAGCCTGATGGTAGTAGATTATGCTTCTAGATACCCTAAGGTGGTAGCTCTGTCTTCCATCAAGGCAACAAGGTGGCAAATGCTTTGTTAGAGATTTTCAGCAGGATAGATCTCCTGAGAGAAATACTGACTGACAGAGGTGCCAATTTCATGTCAGACCTGTTGTCTTGTTTGTGGAAGTGCTCTGGGGTGAAGCACCTAAAGACCATGCCCTACCATACCCAGACTAATGGTCTTGTGGAGAGGTTAAACTCTGCACTAAAGACCATGCTACAGGGATCTGCATATTGGTTTAAGAGAGAGTGGGACAAATATTTGCCCCATCTACTGTTTCCATACAGAGAGGTACCCAAGGAATCCACAGGTTTTTCACCCATTGAGTTACTGTATGGACATATGGTGAGGGGGCTTTTAGATTTGATTTATGATGAGTGGGAGGGTGAGTGTGAATCCTGTCACTCGTCTTATGTAGCTAGTTAAAACGAAGCGGCTCAGGTGTTTGTTTATATACGTTATTACATACAAATACATCAGGATTAATAGCAGCAACATAAAATACAAATGAACTAACTAACTAACTGACTACTGCACATACATACAAGCTTACACCTCTGCAGCTCACTACAAAATGGCAGTCTTGCTTCCACATGCTCAGTATTTATATACACATGCTAGTGCACCGGAAAGCTTCTTAAAACTACATACACACACTGATCTACATCCTTCCTCTTTACTGAGTTGTCTTGCAATAATAATGACATTATATAGGTATGCAAATTATACAGACAATAGTGAATAAACAATATTCATGTCCAAGTTGCCATGTATCTGGAACAAGGTCTGGATATGCGACCTGATATTGTAATGTAGCAGTTAGAGCTGGGTTTAGCAACAGAGACAGTCATTGGTGAATGATCTGCTTTAGGACTCTTGGGGATATTATCAGAAACAGAGATATTTGCTGGGATGTCCTCTGGAACTGAAACACTGGATAAATCATTCAGAAAACTAGCAAAAAGACCAGAATTTCCAGACAGATATACAAAACAATTGAGAGAAATTAGAAGAAAGAAAAATATTTCCACAGGAAAAGCTGTCAGAAGCTTTAAATAAAAATTTTCTTTCATTAATACAACAAACTTGTGGAAAAACTGTATATACATCAAGAAACTTTGATCTGTTTGGAAAAAAAAACATCTGAGGAAGTGCGAAAATATAAACAACAAAAAAAAAAACCTAGAGATTTTTGAAAAGTATAAAAAAGAAATATGGACATGGGAAAGAAAGAGATTTGATATGGTGCAATAGTTATGCAAAGAAGAAAGCCAAATTAATTATTATAAAGAAGGCAGCCCCAAGAGATATTCAAAGAAAAATGTAGGCAAAGGCATCCAGATATTTAAAAATTTCACAATAAAAATATCACAAAGAAGGATTGTAGAAAAGAAGATCAGTCAAATAGAAGTTAAAAAAATTAAAAGTTGAAGTTATGGAGTGGCTGCAAAGTGAAGAATTTGGTGTAGTAGGTCTAACACAGGTTACATCACAGCATGATGGAGAGAGTCCTCAAAGTAAGGAGAAGCAGGAAGATCAGGAAACATCTGAAGAAGAAATATGGACATAGGAAAGAAAAAGAGATTTAATATGGTGTAATATTTATACAAAGGAGAAAGCAAAATTAACCAATACAAAAAGAGCAGCACCAAAGATATTTGAAGAGAAATACAGGAAAAGAAATCCAGACATGGAAAACTTTACAATACAAAAAATAAGAAGACAATGAGGAAAAGTAGAAAAGGAGATTAGTAATGGAGAAGTTAAAGAAATAGAAACTGGGGCTATGGAGTACCTGCAAAGTGAAGGATTCAGTGTAGAAAATCTAATTCAGAAAGCACCACAACAGGATAGAATAATGGATATCCAAATTAAGGGGAAACCGGTGGAATGTGAAGAAATTGGTCAGGTGCCATATGAAGATATTTTGGGGCCTTCCACCGGAAACCAGTATAAATCTTCACTTGAAGCTGGACAGCAAGCGAAGGAACAGGAAACTGTGTCAACTGATGCAGTCAATATTGAGGAGTGATAGGCCAGTGAGTTCCCATATAACAGAGCAACGGATGACACAGGATGAAATTGAAGAGAATGTGCCACAGGAAGATGCTATAGAACTTTCTATAGAATGCCCACAGGAAATGGAAAACAAAAAAAATGTGCCTTCAGTTTAGAAGAAAATGAGCTAAGAGAAGAGTTGCTTGATTTAATAGAGATAGATAGACATATTAAAATCAATGAAAGAAATATACTGCAGAAGGTCAACAAAACCCAAAAAGTCAGAAGTTTTATAAAACAAATGAACACAGTAATTAGGACTATCCGTAGAGATCTGTGCAATATAACATAAGTAAACAGGATATATTACTGTGCAGCTAAATTAATAACTGATAAAGTTCTACCACAAGAACACATGGTAGTGAGGGAAAGGAAGGAGAGAGATTGAATACCATCATGGGAGTATCAAATAGAGCAAACTATAAAGCAATTAAGACAAGAAGTATCACTGTTAGCAGAATGGAGAAGAGGGAACAGAGCAACAAAATACTAAGAAAGATAGACATGATAAAAGCAATGCGCAGTATTAGAACAGAGCAGGAACTATCATTCATTGTCACAAATAAACTAAAAATCTCAGCACAGGACGGAAAACGTAGAAGATATGCAGATAAATATAAAGGAAAAGTACAAAATTAGCATTTTATTGATGACCCAAAAAAGTTTTATAGAGAATTGGGAAACAAGGTAAAAGGAACTGAAAGACCGACAAAAAAAGAAGAAATAAATAGATTTTGGAGAAGTATCTATGAAGATTCTGTGGAACATAACAAGGATGCTAAATGGATTGAAGAAGTAAAAGAAAGAATAAGACATTTAAAGGTACAGGATATAAAATGGGATGAAGTAACAGCCAGAGAGATTGAAACAAAGTTAAGAAAAGCCTCTAATTGGAAAACCCCAGGCCCAGATGCAATACCTAACTTTTGTTTAAAAGTATTAACATCTTTGCATGAAGATTTAGCCATGAGTAAGAATTATTTACATGCACACCCCGAACAGACACCAACCTGGCTAACAACAGGAAAAACAATGATCCTACTTAACAGCGAACCTGCAAGCTGCCCTAAAAATTATAGGCCAATAACTTGCCTTCTGACGACATATAAACTATACACTGGAATTGATACCAAGAGAGTTTATAGTCATTTAAAAGAAAACTCAGTTATGGCAGTAGAACAGAAGAGCAATAAAAGAAAGTCATATAGAACAAAGGATCATTTGTTGTTAAATAAAGTCAGTGTGGTGAACTGTAAAAAGGGGAAGAATCTAAGTATGGCATGGATTGACTGCAAAAAAGCATTTGATAGTATCTCACGTTCATGGATAAAAGAGTTCTTAAAAATGTATAAGATACACCCTACACTGATTGACAACATTACGGTGACCATGAAACAGTGCCAGACTACTTTGCAATTAAGCCAAGAAAAAGGACAAATTATTATCCCAGGCCTTAAAATTCAAAAAGGGATATTCCATGGTGACTGTCACCACTGATATTTGACCTTGCCCTTAACCCATTAAGCTGTCTACTTAACAGCTTAGGCCATGGCTAAAATTTGGCTCCTAGAAAACAACAAAGTCTAAAAACTTCTCATCTTCTCTTTGTTGTTGATGTAAAACTGTATAGCTCATCAGATGGGAAACTGAAAGCACAACTGCAAGTTGTGAAAACTTTTTCAGATGATGTTAGAATGTAATTTGGACATGATAAATGTGCAAAGCCAACCTTTAAAGCGGGAAAACTGCAGCACCAGGAAAACATTAGTTTTGGACAAGAATGTGATAGAAAAGAACTTGATCAAGAGGTAGTGTATAAATACTTGGGAACTGACGAAGGATCAACAATAAAACATGAACAAAGGTGAATAAAACTTAGTAAGGAATACTTTATAAGACTTAAATTAATCCCAAAAACAGTGTTGACATCTAGGAACAATATCCAAGCTATAAACTATTTGCTCTTCCTGTCCTCACTTAAACTTCTGAAGTGATTGACTGGCCTCAAAACATGTTGGATAGATTAGATAGGAAAACAAGGATGCTTTATGTTCACCAAATGATTTATAAAAATCATTGCATACCAAGATTATATATTCCCCGTTCTGAAGGAGGGATGGGTCTCCTTGAAATTGATTACATGTATAGATCTGCAATTGTGGGACTCCACATATATCTGATGACCTCACAAGACCCAAATGTAGTGAAAGTTTTGAAACATGAGGAGAATAAATCTAAGCTGACGTCTGTGCTTAATATAGCAGAAGCATATCGGTGTCAAGCAAGAATGGAAATCAAAACAGAAGTAGATAAAATGATGCAGCAACTGAATGTGCCAAAAATCAAAAGAAACAATATAAGGTGAAGGACCAGATGAGGAGGCAAGAAATGTGGAAAATGCATAAATATAGTTGCAAGTATAGAAGTAAATCCCTGCAAGGAATAAACTGCATTGCCAAAAAAACAAAAATGTATGTAAAATGAAATGACAGATGCAGAAACATGGCAATAAAACAAACTGGTTTTAATAAAAATGTTTGGTAAGTGCTTTTTCACTGTAACAGGTGCTTCTTCAGACCATCTGAAAAACTAATAACAACAAAACCATTTAAACAGTGACACATCTAAAAATAACCAATCATAAACATGTATTTAATAAAACAACCAAGACAATAAAAACACTGGTACTCTAACAAATCAAATCCCTAAATTTCAAAACTGGTTTCAGAGGAACCCTATCATTTAAGCCTGGTGACTTATCTGCTTGTAATTTGGTGATAAAATACAATTCTCTTCTTTCTGTATAATTCCTAAAGTCACCTAAATGTATATCCCATTTGACAGTTCAGTCACCATGAATGTAAAAGTATGTGTACTAGCAGTCATATTAACATGTTTTGAGCATGCATTAGTGACATCACTAGTGCATATTTTATAAACATGTTCCCTAATCCATTCAAAAATATGCAGTTGATTTTACCCACATAAAAACTCATACAGGAATTACAGATAGCCAAATAAACAATATCAGAAGTGCAGCAATCTGCTGTAACACTAAACTTAAACAAAACTCTCATAATAGGATGTTGCTTTTGGAAAGGAGACTTGATACAGCTAGAGACTGCTACACAATTGTTTGATATTGGTTTGTTTAAAGCTGCTATTAGAGATCTGGAGAATGCCCTTTATAGACTAAAATGCCTCTAATGGTAACAGTTGCATATGGAGGGTTGTTTGTTTCATTGGGTCATACTGAGAGGCTTAAAAATGCCTACATATGGTGACTCATATTGAACTGCTGAGAAGATGGCAGGAATTAAACATGAAACTTAAGTTTTAATGATCTATGGCTTCTCATAGATTTCATTAAATCACATGAACAGCATTTACATAGAAGAATTTAATAAAAAGCACCACAAACTTTCATCAAATTATCCTAAAGTTGCCTGTTTGATAGCGCTGGATGAAGTATTAGTCTCTCATTTCATTAAATCACATGAACAGCATTTACATAGAAGAAATTAATAAAAAGCACCACAAACTTTCATCAAATTATCCTAAAGTTGCCTGTTTGATAGCATTGGATGAAGCATTAGTGTCTCATCCTATGAGTCATTTGAGAATACAAAAAAGTAAAAACTTGACAGAGATATACAAGACTTTAAGAGAGGCCACATTTTTTTTCTGGTCATGAGCTCAGTATAACAAGAATTCTAACAATGAAAATAATAATAAAGATGGGAAACGAGACCAGACTGTTTTGACTCGCTTGAATTCCACCAATAATAGTGAGACATTTGTTATACCTCCACAAGTACCACCTTTGATTGGTTCCTCAGTTGAGGAGATTACTGAGGCACACCCCCAGATGTATGCAGGAAGACGAAAGCTACACAACAGGTTTTTCCTACTCTACCAATACCTACAAGAGACATAAGACTGGGTACAATGAAGGAGAGATCACTCAGCAGAGGAAGAAAAAGGAGGCGGTTCACTGTAGATGCTCCACAAGCAGGTATATTAAAGCAGATGTGGACGCAGATGAAAAGTCCATAATTTATAACATCTATAGTAAAGACTCAACAGACTCTCAGACTGCCCTTCTTCAATAGGCCCTGTCTTTTATACCCACACAGGGCTCAGAAATCATTAATTTGATTATAGACTTGAAAATGTTTGCTAGGAATGTAATGCTCCAGACACTTTTCTCTGCTGATTTTCATCACTCTAATTTTAAAAGACTTAGTGTATTTCACCCTGTTTTAAATCCTATTTTAGAAGAGTTCTGTAGGACGTGTGAGTTTAATTTATATAATTTGTGTTCACAATGTAACAGTTATAGAGAATAAAGCTTTGATGGAGTTACATAGAGAGAAGGATTTAGTAATTAAATCTACTGATAATGGAGGAGCGATTGTTGTTATGGACTCCTCACACTATGTTGGAACTATCAATGAGGTGTTAAAAGATGATACAGTCTGACATAATAGCACAGGATCATATTATGTCCTTGATTAGTTCTGTATTGTCAGCACTACGGGATTGCTTGTACAGTCATTTGATTTCTTTGGATCTTTTTCATTTTTTAATCCTGTCATTCTGATTTTTTCATGCTCTTCCCAAGATACTTAAGGATTTATGTAGGCCTCCCCTTCGACCTGTAGTTTCTGGTAAAGGGTGGCTTACATAACCATTTTCTTTGTATGTGGAGAAGCACCTCAGACCTGTTCTTGACAATATTCCTACTGTCTTAAGAGACACTAAATAACTTTTACAAGATCTTTATAGTCATGTGGATAAAGAATTTATTTAGAGAGAATGCCTTATGATTACCCTTGATGTTGAGTCACTTTTCACAGTGATTCCTCACTTTATAGGCATTGAGATGGTGACATCTTTTCTTACTCAACATAGTAGCTATGATAACAAACTGATTGACTTGATCTGTCTCTTTTTGGAGATAGTATTGGATAATAATGTTTTTATGTTTGAGGACAGCTTTTATTTTCAGAGAAGTAGTGTAACTATGACCACACCTTGTGCCAATAGCTATGCCAATATGGTTCTAGCTAGTTGGGAGTATGCATCTATATTAATAGGGATTCCTTATGGTTTAAATATTATCTTCTACAGAAGGTTTGTTAATGATGTATATTTATTGTGGAATGGCTATTTACATACCACTACTACTTTTTTGAGATTTACGTACAGCTGTTCATGGGAGTCAATTAACTTCCTGGATGTACATATTTCCAAAGGTGCCAATGGCTCTTTTGTAACAGAACTATTTAGAAAATTGAGTAAACAGAATATGCTTCTACAGAGACAGAATATGCATCCTTCATATATTTGTAGAAATGTCCTTAAAGTACAAGTGATGCAGATGTCTAGATTGAATAATTCGGAATCTAGATTCCTATGAGATGTATCCAAGTTAAGTAGTGAGTTTAGACATAGGAGATATAAATCAAGTGAAATAGATAATATGGTTATTGATGTTCTACAAAATAGACTGGGAACAGCGAGACCCTATTTTTCAGAGAAGCATGAAGGGGCAGATAATTCTATTAAGCATAAATCTTTTCTAAAGATAGTGTTCCTTTAACTTTATATTTTACTAGTGATATTAAGGACATAAAGTCATAAGAGCTAATTGGTCTATTTTACAGATGGATGAGCACATTAAGAAACTGGTAAGGATGAAGCCCTGTTTTAGATATAAGAATAAAAAAATATTGAAATGACAGCTTTGTTATAAAACTAAGTATAATAGTGACATTTCACCAGAGATGAATGGAGCACGTCAATGCAGTAGATGTAATTTTTGCAAATTTATAAACACTTCTAATACATTTATACATCCTATTACAGGAGTTTTGTTTATGTTTAGTGTTATGGCGGATTGCCGCACTTCTGACATTGTTTATTTGGCTAGTTGTAATTCCTGTATGAGTTTTTATGTGGGTAAAACCAACCACATGTTTCTTGAATGGCTTCAGAAATATGTTTAAAAAATACTCACTAGCGATGTTACTAATGAGCTTTCAAAACATGTTAATATGACTGACAGTACACATACTTTTACATTCATGGTGATTGAAACTGTCAAACAGAACATATGTTTAGGTGACTTTAGGAATTATACAGAAAGAAGAGAATTGTATTGGATCATCAAATTGCAAGCAGATAAGTCACCAGGGTTAAATGATAGGGTTCATCTGATACCAGTTTTGAAATCTAGGGATTTGACTTGCCAGAGTAGCAGTGTTTTTATTGTATTGGTTGTTTTATTAATTTCATGCTTGTGATTGGTTGTTTTTAGATGTGTCACTGTTTAAATGATTTTGTTGTTAGTTTTTCATATGGTCTAAAGAAGCACCTGTTACGGTGAGAAAGCACTTATGAAATACTTTTATTGAAATATCAGTTTGTTTTTATTGCCATATTTCTGCATTTGACATTTCATTTTACATACATAGTTGCAAGTATAAACTTCTGGAAGGACCTCATGTTGATCAGGAACGAAGGCAGAAATGGTTAAGTTGAGGCGAATTTAAACCAAGAGATGAGGGCTACATATACGTTGGTTTACAAAATCCATTGAACATGTGGGATAAACAGACAAATGTAGGTTTTGTAAAACCAAATTGGAAACAGTCACACACCTCATTGCTGGTAGTAACATACTAATGGCAGAAGGACTGTATATTGAAAGGCATAATAATGTAGCAAGACTATTGCACTGGGGATTGTTCAAACATTATGGTATTGAAGTGTCTGAAATATACTAAAAGCATGAGCCACAAAGCATCACAGAAAATGATGTTTACATCACATGGGATCACCCATTACCAGCAGTTCAAAAGATCGATGCTAGAAAACCAGATAGCGTGGTCCATGAAAAGAAAACAAAAGTAACATTGATCATTGAAATTGCTACAATCAGTAACTACAGTGTCTTGTGTACAGAAAGACACAAAGTCATAAAATATTAGGATCTGCAGGCAGAAACAAGAGCAACGCGGAGGAAATATACCCAGACAGTTCCAATAGTAGTAGGAGTAACAGGTTTTATAAAAAAGAATCTACAATCATATTTAGATATGTTACCAATAAATGTAACCCCATACGAAATGCAGAAGGAGTCATTACTGGGCACATTGCAGGTGAAGCGAAGAGCACTTTTGGCTGACATCAAAGATTGAAACAATACTCATTTCATAAACTTTAATCATACTTTGATTGAATGGGGTCCATTCCTGTCATTGCATTAGAAACCCAAAAGATTTGGCAAAATTAAAAAGGGAGAACTAGAGTCTTTATCACAGGCAAGATACTGCAATACTGGCTCGGACACCAGTAGTGAATTTTTCTGATTCTGTCTAAATTTCATTCCTTGCGATTCCATGATGTACGATCTCTGCTCTGAACATAAACTTTTTATGACTCTAATCTGATCAAAACCTTTTGCTGTTTGCATCCTCACTAACTCCCCTTCTTCTAATGGATTGAGTGGTTTGCTGCTGTCATCATAATAGGACTTCTGGGACAAACGCTTTTTCATAGAGATGAGCTTTCACTGCTTTGTTGTTGATAGCACATGGAACCAACAAATTGCTACTGATTTATAGTGTGGGTGACGGTCGTGCCCTGGCCCAGCAATCAAGGAGCCTCAATCCTCACCATTAACACCAGGGAGGGTGTCTCATATATGAGGAAAGGATAACAAGTACAGACAGTAAAGTACAATTTCCCTTAAGTACACACAGAGATCACAGTCAGTCTGGGGATGGTTGCTCCCTTGCTCCCCAGGTCCCCAATAAGACTCCCCACTGGCACAGCTATAGGGTCCAGATCACAGCCTAGCTGGCAAGCTAACCTCCAGTACCCTCTCTGTCCCACCAGTGCTTTGTGTCCCTGCCCAGGTAGCTGACACACCACACGCACTTTGAGATAAGTATTTATACAACTTCACAGACACTCCGGGGAAAGGCTGACACAAATTCTCCAGCTGTGCCCCTTTGCCCAGACTATACGGTAGTAATTACTGCCACCACCAGCTAATACTTATCAGCTACACAAAGGCTCTTAAAAGGGTGTCCAAGTATTACTGTGCAATATTATTATCCAATTGGTAAGTGTGACCAAGCAGTCAAGGCTTATTGGCAGGGCTTATTACAGGATCACTTATAAGCATGCAATGTACTCTAGAGATTAACTTACCTCTACACAAACCAGCCACAGGTAAAAGGTTTTTAAATATTTAATAATAAACAATAAAAACACAAGACAATACTACTATACCACAATGCTACCCAAGAGTTCAGAGAGCACACAGAAACTTAAAACAATACAGTAGGAAAGTTCTGATATAAGAGAAAAACACTTAAGTCTAATCTTTATAGTCCTAGTTATTTCTACAAGAAAACATATTTCTAAGATACTACTTACATAAAGAGAGCATAAGGCAGTGCTGAAGGTTGGATATCAAGATCAAAATGCTTACAGTCTCTCTCTAAACAATAGTTTTTAAAATCACTAAAACATTTCTGCTGGGCCCTCCCAGATTACATCATTTTGACACTTAGGTTTTCCCAGTATACACATTACATCATTTTGACACATAGTCTGGAGTTCCCACTCCAACAGGCTACCTTATTTAGCAAGCTAACACCTGCTCAGGAAACTACAAAAATAAAAGACATTTTACATGTACACTCTAGTAATTATTCCTTAAGTTAAAACAATAGAAAGAATGTGATAGCCCAGACCAAATTACTCCGAGCTCTACAGATCAAAGAACCTATAAGACATAATTTTAATTTCAAAGAACATTTGAAATGATTGGCTTAGTTTTCCTTACAGCAGATGGCAATGTTGCTACAGTCTTGAAGTTCTCATTTTTCAGTGTTTTCTTTCATTTAAGAAACAAGGTTGTATTTTACATTTATATTTACAAATGCCAGAATTATGTATCAAATTCTGTTTGACTGGGCTGGCAGCCTTCACCCCTTCTCTACCAGTCTTCACAGTGTGGTTCAGTTTTTTCTCGACATAAGTCTCTGAGCAGGTGAACCAAGATGATTATTGTGAGGAATGTTTCTGAGATTTAGGAGATTCAGAAAAACATCAGTATTGTCTTATTTTGATTTCTCTAACAACTGTTTTTCACTTTGAACTGCATATTCTGCCAAACCATTTGACTGTGGGTACTCAGGGCTACTTGTAATATGAATAAAGTCCAACTCTTCAGCAAGTCTATTGAACTTGTAAACTGTGCACCATTGTCAGAAATAACTTTATGTGGACTATTATAGACAGAAAACTGTCTCTTCAACTTAGTACTGGCAGTACTGGACATAAGATTAGGAAGTAGGTCAATCTCAAACAAATTTGAATAAGAGCCTACTAACACCAAGTAATATTGACCATTACATTTGAAAATATCTGTAGCTACTATCAACCAAGGTAGTTCAGGAATCTGGTTTAGCTGAAGTGGTTCTTTCTAATGATGCAGTTTAGTACTATTACAAACAGAACAAGATGAAAGTACTCTCAATATCTCTTGACATAGAAGGCCAAAATACTAGTCCTTTCACCCTTCTTTTGGTAGAATCAGTTCCTGGGTGGCCACGATGTAAGATGTTAATATACTCGTGTTACAAGGATTTTGGGATTTTCACTTTTGGACATTTCATGAGGATACCATTGTCAGACAAGATCTAATCTCTGTAGGGAAAATATGGCTGCATTTCTAGTGGTAAACAAGATTGCTTTGACGGTCATCCTCGACTGATAAAGTGGTTGAGCTTATGGAAAATTGGATCTGAAGCTGTATGAGTTCTAAGCTCATCAAGACACGCAGAAGAAAAAATCTCACTTCCATGACTTCAAAATCAGGTTTCTCAATATCATGCTGTTCAGTGGTTGTTCTGGCTGAGTTGGATAAAGTATTGGCAAGATAAAGAAGGTTGTCTTTTGTGTAAACAAGATTGAAATTATACTTTTGCAATGTCAATATCATATGTTGCAATCTTACAGGAGCTGTGTGCATAGGCTTTCTCAAAATAGTGACTAGAGTCAGTGGTTGGTCTCAATTTGAATAGGTCAGCCATAAATATAATCATGGAACTTCAAACATGCAAGCACAATTGTCAAGAGTTCTTTCTCTATCTGAGCATACTACATCTCAGTTTGGGTTAGAGTTCTCGAAGCATAGACTACTGGTCTACCCTCTTGAAGAATAACTGCACCAAGGCCAAATTTGGAAGCATCACAAGAAGGAGTTATTGGTTTGTGAACATCATAGTATCTTAAAGTAGGTGGACTGGCAATTTTCTGTTTCAGGACAACAAATACTCTTTGGTGGTGTTCTAACCAGGACTAGGTTACATATTTGTGTGTCAGCTTTCTTAGCGGTGCTGAAAGTTGGCTGAAATCTGGAATGAACTTGCCTAGATAATTGACCATGCCAAGAAAACATTGTAGGGCTTGGACATTGTCTGGTGCTGGCATCTCAAGAACTGTTGATTGCTTGGAAGGATCTGGTCATAAGCCTGAACTAGTAAACAAATGACCAACATAAATAACTTCTTGTAGCCTGAATTTGCATTTCTGAGGATTCAGCTTAAGATTCACTTTGCAAGCTCATTCTACAACATTCCTGAGGTTTTATCATGTTTGACTTCACCACTGCCTCCTACAAGAATATCATCTACTATAATAGCACATGGATAGCCAGAAAAAAAATTGTTCCACTGCACACAGTGAAACACTTCACTGGCAGAATTTATCCCAAATGGCATTATCAAAAATCTGTACCTACCAAAAGGTGTACCAAAAGTGGCTAGCAATGAAGATTTCCGGTTAAGCAAAATTTGCCAAATTGAACTTTTCACATCTAAGACAGAAAAAAGTGGCATTTGGCATAAAAGCAGCAACATCTTCAACTGTACACATTGGATGATGAGGTTGTTTTAGTGTTTTATTCTAGTTTCATGGATTAATACATATTCTAATATCTGAGCTTTTCTTATGAGCTGCTACCATGGAGGATATACATTCATTTGGTTCTTCCACTGGACAAATCACACCCTGTTGCACCATTCTGTCGAGCTCAGTTTTGACTCTACCCTGCATAGCTACTGGAACTTTCCTTGCTGGTCTGACAACTGGGCAAAGTTCAGGGTCTAACTTCATGGAGTACACAACTGTGAGTTTGCCTAGTGTGTCTTCAAAAAGATCAGCATAGGTAGAAAAAATTGCCTGGGTGAAATTAGGCCAGTTGTCTTTCAAGCTTACATGGTGGACTTCCTTATTAAATGAAAGCAGCCCCATTTTCAAACTGTCTCTGAGGCCTAATAATGACTATATGTGCGTTTTGACTATGTAAAATTGCAAGTCATACCTGTTCCCAGCAGCATAACATGCAAGCAGTACTAAGCTTTTGGCATAAATTTCTTCACCACCATAAACAACAAGCTTCGCACACTTAGCCAAATCAAGCTTCTCACCGGCTTTTACTCTAGCAAATGTTTCTGATGATATAACATTGCATTTTGAACTAGTATCTACTTTGAGCTTTATGGGTCTCCCATTAATCCAAACAGTACAAAATACATTATTCTTTGCCAACAAATCTACTGCATTGACTGTTAAATCAAGCACAGAGACACCATCAACATAACAAGTAGGGTCATGACTTTCTAATTGATCAAGTTGTCTCTTTAAATGTTTTAATAAAAGAATGGAGCTCTTTTGATTTACAAAATGTTTGGAAATAATTCCACTTTTACACTTGTGACATTGCGGACCAAAAGCTAAGCACTTTTCTCTGTTAGAGTCATGATTTCCACCACAATTACAACAGTTGACTGAGGCTAGGTAAGGGCACATGTTTTGAATTTGCTGACTGACCCTTGTGCTTCACTGTGCATGTCCACTTTACAGAGCACACCTTGGCATTTGCTAGAAATATTCTTGGTTTCACTAAAGTAACCACACCCTTGGGCCTAAATCTTTTAACCAAGTGCTGCATACTATCGATATTAGCTGTGGAAGGTGCTAGAAGCATGTATTTTTCATTTGTAAGCATGCATGTGTGTTTTTCTGTGAGCTCATGTATTTGACAGATCTCCATGAACTTATTCAAAGTTAAATCACGGTCCCGAAGCAAAATCTTTTTCACTGCATCATCTTTAACACCACACACAATTCTGTCTTTTATCACATCATTTCTTAATTCACCAAATCTGCATATTTTAGCCTTATTTCACAAGTCAGTTATATATGCTGCAAAAGTTTCACCAGGCTTTTGATCTCTTGTATACAATATGTACCTTTCTATGATAATATACATTTGGGGGTTATATATTTCTCTAAATTTTAAGTTTTAAGCACTCTAGGTCTTCACTCGTTTCAGCCAGTACCACTGTATGGCAGTTTTCCCCCTCCTCTGCATACACAGCAGGTGCATACACAAATGAATGTTCTCTTCAATAGCTTCTGACCCAGCTACATTAAGCAGAATAAATGCCTTTGTATGTGTGTCTTTGTCAGAAAATGCAGCCTGTATGAAAATATTGTATTCTTGCTGAAATACTCTTCAATTTTCTGCAATATTATTATCAAATACAAGTAAAGCAGATCTGCAAAATCCTTCTGCCATGCCAACAAATTATGCTTAAGCACAATGCAAGATATGCCCCTTGTAATTATGTATGAACATGCACACACACCAGGTATTGTAACAAATAAACTCTTCAAAAGACTGTACTTTGCGAAATCTTCTTTGAAATGGCTCTATTTTGTGAAATAACTGCACTGTGATACTGCACAAATGTGTAAACACTCTGTACACATCAGATATTTTGAATAGCTTTAGTTAATATAAAAAAACAGCACATAGCAAAAAATATGGTTGTTTCCATAATTTTATACATTTTATGTGATTCGCATATAGTTTCAAACATTTTTTGTAACTATTTTGAATATTTTCTCCAATATGTCACAGTTTCAGACATTTCGTTTAACTAGAAATTCATTTTGAGCATTCTGAGAGCTTCTTTTTATATTCATTAAGTAAAAAATCATTTAAGCGAGTTTTAGTACCTGCAATTTGTTTTTGACGTGTTTTGTGAGTTGTTTGAGCTGTAGGGTGATCCACTCCTGTATAGTCCTGCAACTTTAACCATGTGCCTCATGGTCTTGACTCTGGATCCCATTCTGACACCATTTTCTCGTCTTATGTAGCTAGTTGAGATGAAGAGGCTTGGGTGTTCATTTATTACATACAAACATCAGGATTAATAACAGCAACATAAAATATAAACAAACTAACTGACTGCGTACTACACATACATACATGCTTACACCTCTGCAGCTCACTACAAAATGGCAGTCTTGCTTGCACATACTTAGTATTTATATACATGTGCTAGCTCACTGGAAAGCTTCTTAAAGGCACATACACACTCTGATCTACAAATCCCACAAGGAATTAGTTGTGGCATATGTCCTAAACCTCAGGACAAGGCTTAGGGAGCGTATGAGTTTGGCCTAGGAAACCCTGGCAGGAGCCCAACAGCAGAAAAAGATCTGGTATGACAGGAATGCTCGAGCCTTAGAGTATGCTGTCAGACAGCAGGTTATGGTTCTCATTCCTATCAGACACAATAAGCTGCAGACAGCTTGGGAGGGACCCTTAAAAGTGGTAAGGAAGGTTGGTGATGTTAACTACATGGTAAAACTGCTAGACAGGAGGTAGGGGCACAAACTGTACCATGTTAACATGATGGAACCTTACCATGACAGGGAGGTCCTTGTGCTACGTACATTATTTGCAGTAGGTGGCAGGAGGAGTCTGAGGGGAGTCAATGACTACATTGAGCCATCCAGAAAAATGCCAAGTTACTAAGGGTAACCTAGGGATGTAGGCATATGACATGACAGTGCAGCACTGTAGGGTCAGCATTGCCAATGCAGATGGCTTCTCAAGACAAAAGTACATTAATATGTAAAAACAAAAAAGAAAAAAAAAACACTTTACCATACATTTAGTTTAAGTTAGTAGGTGAGAGCGGAAAAAAAAAGATAAAAAGAAATAATCATATTGGAATAGGTGTAGAGAGATTAAGAGCAGTTAAAGTAATTACAGAAGGCAGATATAGTAGATTTAGAGCAGTATATCAGACAGAGAGAGAAAGTGAAACAAATAGCTAGTATCTATCAAACCTGTTATGTACATAAATAGTAACAGTTCTTGGGATAACATGTAATGTCTAAAGGGCTAGTTTGTATTATGTTGTAGTTCAGGAAGGAATAGAAAAAGCTGAAATCAAGCTAGAGAAATTGTAATGCTTCATTAACATATAGAGAAGGAAATATGAAACAGATATCATTGTTGAAGTAGGTTTAGAGGTAGTTTATCAAGAGGAGAGGGTATCAGTCTGGTTTAGTACATGTACATAACCATTGAGATTTAAGGAAGGCTCTTACTTGGTGCTTGAAAAGTGGTGTAGATGTAAGGGAAGTTAGATTCTTTGGAAGCTTATTCCAAGTGTTTCCAACAAAGTTAGTAAAAAGGCAGTCACCAGATTTGTTATTAGATTTGTGGGTGGCTACTTGTAACCTGTTAGCTGAACGTAGAGTTTTAAGATTTTTATAAGGACTAATAAGGTTATAGAGTACAGGGGTATTAGTGGGATGGTACAGGGCCTTGTGAGTGATAGTAAGTTGTTGAAGAAGAGCCTGATTTTCAAATTCCAGCCATCCTAACTGTTTCTACAATGTTTTAAGCAGTTTTAAAGCAAACAGCACTTATGGAACTTCATATTAGAAGCCCTTTGATTAATCTCTTGAAACTTTCAAATGAATGATGCACTTAAATACTTTAAAAAACACATTTGTGATTGTCTAAACATTAAAGCTACCTTGATCTCATCAGTGCACTTCAGACTTTAAAAATATGTATATACAGTCATTTTATGGTATTACGTATATGTGCATTTCTGAATTCTACAAGCATCCTGGAATAGAAACACACACTTAAGTAAGGAGGTGCTTATTAGTGCTATGTAAATGGCCAGTAGTCTCTCACAGAATGGTAAATAAATGGATTACCACTACCTTGCAAAATGTCACTTACTGACCTGGGTGAACAGACAAAATCAGAAAAGGCATCAGCATATGGAAATAAAAATAAACAGTGTCCTATTAAATTATATTTCCCATTGTATCCAGTTATTACTGGACCCCTGATGTCTTTACAAATTATAGTTCATGGATGTACAAAGCTGAATGTTTCTTTTGCCTTCCATGACTTACTAAAATGTAATGTCCCCTGTGGAAGGTCCCTTCTGAAAAGTGAAATTCTTGTTCTGTGTCTTTGAGAGCACATTTCTTCATTTTGAATTGGTGGTCAAACTATCTTTTTTATATAAATTCAACAATCATATTCCTTGGCTCATTCCCAAATGGAATTTTGTTTTATAATTTACATCTGAACATCAAATTTGCTGGTACTGTTCCTATAGTTGGATGTGTGGAACTTCACCACTTTCTCAGCATGCATTTTAACTGCATCTTTTGTGTTATGGTTTTTATGTATATAATGTATATGGCTATCGCTTAGGTAACCATAAATCACTCTATAATATTACTGGCCCATGGCCAAAACAGGGTCACCCATCTAGTGAATTTCACAGAAATGCTTAAAGTATTAACTATTATAAACAGAGTGCTATCAGAATTTATAGCTTCTTAGTATTTCAAATACTGTAAATCTTACTTTAGATGTGGATTATTACATAGGCTGATGTGGCTACAACAGGCTCAATAACAATGAATCATGAGTATCTTTACAAGTAAGAACATTTCTTGGTGAATAAGGGAAATGGTGTCTTAGAAAGTCATATAAGAATATAACAAAATAAAAATGAAATTAAATAAATGAGTAAATAAATAAGCAAACACATAACTGCAGAAATAAGTAAATAAAATAAATCAGTGGTGAGAAATCCACTTCTAATTAAAAAGGTAACAAGATAAGACAGAAGTAACAATAGCAGCATATTTCTGGGACACATTGGGATGATGTGATGATCATGTGTCTCTGTAGACCAAGATATAAGGTTTATCATTTTGGGGTAGAATTGGACAGTTTTCAGGTGCCCATCTCAACAACATAAATGTCACAAAATAACATGTCACTCACCCAGAAACTGCCAAAGAAGAGGAACAGTTGCACTGCACTGAGTTCCTGGCGGTTAAGAGAACACATCAGTAGATGTATACCTTTCCAGCTGTGTGTCCATAATTCCTATGCTTCCCTCACTCGGATCAGTTCCTCTCTACATGCATTGACAGATTTGACACAACAGACTAAGGAAGATGCTGGAAACCTCCTCGTGTGCCCTGTGGGAGGGGGGCATCATACAATGAAAAAGAAAAGGAAATAACTTCTGACTAGAGATTTCATCATTATGAAGGAAGTTTTAAGGGAAGGAGCTGAGAGGGTGATAATTTTTATTATTTATTTATTTATTTATTTTACATTTGTTGACCGGGATAGTCCAACTGGAGCCATGTCCATTTTCAGTGGAGGCCTGGGGAGATAAGCTCCAAGTTATCAGATACAATAATACAAGTAAAACAAGAGTACATAAGTAGTATTACCAATGAATACATAGACAGACATGAGATACACCTGGTTATAGTCATGAGAAAATTAACAAAAAATAGTTAGTTGGGTTATTCACATTCATATTGAGAGTTACCCGGGCTTGTTGCAGTGGCAAAGCCAGTTAAATACCATATGTTGTTTGAGTTTAGTTTTAAATTGTCCTAGGGAGGAGAGCAAAGTAATATCACCTGGAAGTAAGTCCCAGGCTCTGCCTGCAGCATTAGCAAAGAGGGCATCTCCAGCGGCGTTGTTGATTTTGATTGTCTGAATTAGAAGTTTGTTCGAGGATAGAAGCAGTCTTGGATTGTTGTGGGGGGGTGATAATATTTTGAAGGGCTGGTGTGTTATCAGGGTTATAGAGGATTTTGTTAGCCATGATCAGCAGGTTATATTGGATGAGACTGAGAAGTTCTAGCCACCCAATCTGTTTTAGATTGATGCAGTGGTGTGTTTTAAAAGGCATTCCAGTGGCAAACCTGGCAATATGATTGTAATAGGTTGACAGTCTATTTAGTACAGATTTGTTTAGATTAGAGAGAAGGGGGGAGGCGTATAAAAGTGCTGAGAGTAGTAGTGATAAGACTCCTGCCAGGGCGGATGTTTGGATGGAAGAGAGACTGAAACATTAGCATAATGACAAGGTGAAGAGAGGTGGATGTTACTCACTCTTTAATGATAAATTTCCAGTGCAGGAGGAATTTGCAAATCTAAGGAGGAGTAAGAAAACAGACTTCTTGCAAAGTATTACATGACCATAGCATGTGTGAAGTGAGAATTCACCACATGATGAATTTCAAGAATTGACTGAAAAACAAGGCATTGGCATCCCCAGAGATAGGAGACCAACTGACTTGGAGGAATGCAAACCAATACTGAAATCATGGTCTGCATCCATCTACAGCAGGAATTAGGAGCCAGTCTGATGGGTTTAAGTGCATCCTCCACAAACATTTAAACTAGCCAAGAGTACAGATGCAGAAAGGCAAAAGAGAAATCACTCAAGCTATCAAAGTAGTTAGTTACACACATGCTAGAATGGAAAATACTGTGTGAAGATCAGCAATATACAAGAAGAAAAAAAAACAGAGAGTTATTCTGTTCATCATGCTATGGAAGAATGAGGGTGTACTTAATATTAACCTACAGGGCTGTTAAAGGTGTTTTTTTTTTCTGAATATACAAATTTGTTGCATTTAACAACATTTCAGTATACTGAGTGGAAAAACAATCATCTATAGCAAATGGTATCTAGAACAGAAAGAAGTACAAAGATTCTGTGTGACAATTGTAAATGCATAAAATAATTTACAAAATATTATGCAAGTCTCTAATCAGTAAACTTTTAAAATTATGCTGGATACATACATGGATTCTGTGAGGAATATGTATACCTTGAGAGGGATAATTTAATTTATGGAATAGCATCCTGTTCTGAAGAATGTGATATAATTTATATAAACATGTATGAGATGAAAATGGAGTAAGATTAATAAAAAGTTGAATATACTAAATACAAACACCAGAGAATATAAGGCAAAAGACATGTGACTGTATGACTTTGATGGAATTTTTCACTGTTGAGGTATTCAAGTGTGATTACATTGAGAACCAGCCAAGAAAGGTAGAACTGACAAAAACTGAGATAAATAGACAATTGGAAGAATAACTACAGAAGAAGCACAGACAAGAAGTTTAAGGTCTTTCACAACATAAGGCGCAAGGCATGAGGTCCAAACCATCTTTTCAGCATAAAATGGTTACTAGTGATGCCCTGGTGAACATGTGTAGGAGCTGCATAATCTAACATTAGCAATTGCAATGTTTCAGCAAGATGAGCGTGGGGGATAGTTCTTGCTTGAAAAGGTAGTTCTAAGAAGGGATCAGGTAACTGCAGGCCTTCTGCAACATTTATTTATTTTTTTTATTTTAATTTTGATGTGTATCCCCAGCACAGAAGCAAGAGTCAACCAGTGGGGACAGCTTCTGTCACCCAGGGAAGTGTGTTTTATTGTGGATGACAGCCTAGAATTGAATGCATTTATAATGAGTCTAACACTGTGTTTAGTGGCTGATTTTAACATTCATGTCACTGCATTACAACCTATGCCATGTGTGTGTGTGTGGGGGGGGGGGCATGTGTGTGTGTGTGTGTGTGTGTGTGTGTGTGTGTGTGTGTGTGTGTGTGTGTGTGTGTGTGTGTGTGTATTTTTTCATTAACACACTTTTGAGGGTACCATCACTGGTATGCCATCACCAACCTCATGCCCTTAGTTTTGGCCATTTTGTTGCTTTGGAAGCCACTTCTTTCATGGTAGCAATCTGTCAACCAAAACCAACACCCTACCCTTCCAGGATGGGCAAGCTAGTATCAGCTTCTTACTCCAGACCTCCAACCACCCACCCACCCACCAGCTGTCCGAGGCACTCTTTAAACTTGGGTTTTCAGGGCATTATCTCTCAATGACACAAAACCAGTTCTCATTTCCTCCACATTAGTAGTCATGGGAAAACTTTCCTATGGCATTTATGAGATTTCTGAATACAAATTATTCAGCTATTCATCATCATCAATCAGCAAGCTTCTGCATGGTGCCCTGCAGAGATCAACAGCAGCAGAGAGACAAAAGAGAGACTTTTGAGTGATTAAGTATCATTTTTCTGCATTTTCTTGCTGCATTTAGCTAATTCTACCTAAAATGCCAATTTTTTAGAGTTTCTGTGTTTTAAAAAGTTTGTTTCAGCTACATATTGTACTTATTTTACTACCAGCACTTTAACAAAGTCATTTTTTGTGTTTAAATTACCTGTTTAACTGTTGTAGGCTACACACTCAAGTGTGATAGCTGTTTCTGTGCATTTAAAGTGATTTTTTATTGCATATGCTTTATTTTCTGAAAAAAAGCAAAAAGAAAAAAACAAGAAAAATATACTTGTTTTCCTGCCTTTCTAAGCTAGTATAGTCCAGTTTTCAGGTAAGTGCTGAATTCAGGGCTGTGTTACAAATTTCTGTGTTTGCCCATACCTTACTTGGATAGAAGGAAGTTTCTCTATTCACCTGTGAGAGAGGGGAGCTTTGAGCAGCATATTTGTCCCTGGAGGAGTAGTTTATGCCCAAAGATTAGTAGTTTATTGGCTATTTTGGACTAATTTCTATCTCTTTCATTTCCCTACTATAAAACCCACATTTGCAAGGTTTTTGTGCTTGTATACAGCCCAGCAAGCTCCTACCTGGTGCCATGCAGAGTTCTACAGCAGCAGAGAGACAAAAGTGAGACTTTGGAGTGATTAAGTATCATTTTTCTGCATTTTCTTGCTGCCTTTAGCTAATTCTGCCTAAAACGCAGATTTTTAGAGTTTCTGTGATTTAAAAAGCTTGTTTCAGCTACATATTGTACTAATTTTACCGCCTGCACTTTAACAAAGTCGTTTTTGTATTTAAATTACCTGTTTAACTGTTGTAGGCTACACACTCAAGTGTGATAGCCATTTCTGTGCATTTAACGTTTTTTTTATTGTATCTGCTTTATTTTCTGAAAAAAAAAAACTTGTTTTCCAGCCATTCTAAGCTAGTATAGTCCAGTTTTCAGGTTAGTGCTGAATTCAGGGCTGTGTTTGCCCATACCTTACTTGGATAGAAGGAAGTTTCTGTGTTCACCTTTGAGAAAGGGGAGCTTTGAGCAGCCTATTTGTCCCTGGAGGAGTGGTTGCTGCACAGAAATTAGTAGTTTATTGGCCATTTTGGGCTAATTTCTATCTATTAAATTTCCCTGCTATAAAACCCGCATTTGCGATATTTTTGCACTTATATACAGCTCAGCAAGCTTCTTCCTGGTGCCCTGCAGAGTTCTACAGCAGCAGACAGACAAAAGAGAGACTTTGGAGTGATTATCATTTTTCTGCATTTTCTTGCTGCCTTTAGCTAATTCTGCCTAAAATGCAGATTTTTAGAGTTTCTGTGATTTAAAAAGCTTGTTTCATCTACAAATTGTACTTATTTTACTGCTTGCACTTTAACTAAATCGTTTTTGTGTTTAAGTTACCTGTTTAGCTGTTGTAGGCTACACACTCAATTGTGATAGCCATTTCTGTGCATTTAAAGTGTTTTTTTTTTTTATCGTATCTGCTTTATTTTCTGGGGAAAAAAAACAAAA
Organism: Protopterus annectens; assembly: GCF_019279795.1. Classification (NCBI taxonomy): domain Eukaryota; kingdom Metazoa; phylum Chordata; order Ceratodontiformes; family Protopteridae; genus Protopterus; species Protopterus annectens. The sequence continues at coordinate 267,601,630 of NC_056745.1, read as the reverse complement.
AAACAAAAAAAATACTTGTTTCCTGCCTTTCTAAGCTAGTATAGTCCAGTTTTCAGGTTAGTGCTGAATTCAGGGCTGTGTTACAAGTTTCCGTGTTTGCCCATACCTTACTTGGTTAGAAGGAAGTTTCTCTGTTTACCTGTGAGAGATGGGAGCTTTGAGCAGTCTATTTGTCCCTAGAGGAGTGGTTTCTGCCCAGAAATTAATAGTTTATTGGCCATTTTGGGATAATTTCTATCCCTTTCATTTCCCTGCTATAAAACTCGCATTTGTGCGGTTTTGTGCACCGGGCAGCACCGGTTAGGTAGGGTATAACTATTCCCTGCTCCACAAAGTCTACTCTTCAATTAATCCCTTGGATCTAGACAAACTTTCAACTTAAGTACTCAAACCATTCACTTCTCAGCCCAGCACTTGCTCAAAACTCATAGCAAGAACTATTAAACCTTAGCACTAGACCACCCCCTATACTGTAAAGCAGGACAAGGCTCTCTATTCGACCCTACCAGCCAATCAGTAAAACAGTTCACTGTACTTATCCAGGCATATCCAAAGGGCAGTTTCAGGTGTACTCTCTGGTCCAACTGGTGAATCTGGACAATTTGAGGCAGTGTTACAACTGCCTCATGTACACAGGAAACCCTCACCTCCTACCACCAAACACTAATACATGTGAGAGATGCAATTATACAGCCAAATTGGAGGCTAAGCTCTCTCAACCCAAGATTGGACCAGACAGTCAAGAGGAGAGGGAACTACTTGCATCACACCACCAGTCCCACATAGACCTATGAAACCAGCAAAAAAACATACATAAATACACGAAAACATACTCGGAGGCTCTAAATAAAAATCTGCAAAAGCAACAGAGACCTCCAAAGCAGATACGCAAGCAACCTCCACCCCCCAACACAAACCATGAAACACATACTTCACAAAACCAGTGTGCCACACAATCACAGCTCTTAAGGCAAAATAACATACCCAACACACTAGTAATAGGTGACTGTATAGTCAGGCACACTGATGTCCCACTCACTCTGCTGAACAAGGAGAAGGTTACTGTTAACTGCCTGTCAGGCACCAGGATCCGCCACATAACACAAGCACTCAGGTCACTTCAGAGCAAGTACAAATATGACTTTGTCATTATACATGTTGGTGTGAATGACCTGAGCCGTACCTCCCTGGACTACATGAAAAGAGACATAGAAGAGCTCTCTGATCACGTAGCCTAGGCCGGTATGACCCTGCCCTCACCAGGAATGATACCACTGTATAAAGAAAAAAATTATCAGTTTCAACAATTGGCTAAGCTTCTGGTGTTATTCAAAGGGGATCCAGTGTCTGTAAGCCTGGGATGACATGCTCGACAAGCCATGCTGCTTCGCTCAAGACAGCTTGCACCTGTCACCGTTAGGCTTTTGAATACTGGCCAAGACTCTTGCCATCCCCACAGTGCCTTTTTTTAGTCAAGGCTCAAAAGACAAACCCATGGCCATAAATAGCACAAGTAACAAAAAACTGAGGGTAATGCTGCTCAATGCCACAAGTCTAAACTTCAAAATGCATGCACTCAAGGCACTCCTCAGTATGTAGAAAATCAATATATGTGCAGTAACAGAAACCTGGTTTAAGGCTCCAGAGAGCACCCCAGCACTACCAGGCTACAACTCATACCATACATTTTGGCCACAAAATCCGGACCAAAATACAAAAGGCGGGGGCGTATCCATATTCATCAAGGATACCCACACCAACAGGTTAGTGGCACAGCACAAAGCTTCAGAGATCATCCACGTGCAACTAACAACGGCCAACACTGCAATTCAAATTGTAGCTTGCTACAGATCACCCACCATGTCCCAGGAGACCCATTCCGCATTTCTGAAAACACTGGGAAACATAAAGGTCCTACCAAACACCCTGATATTGGGTGATTTCAATTATCCAAACATTAACTGGCAGAACTACTCAAGTACTAACTCCCTTGCCCAACATTTCCTAGAATTTATAAACTCAAATACCATGGATCAACTGGTCAACACCCCCACCAGAGGTGACAACATATTGGACCTGGTCATCACCAACATGGGCGACTGGTGTTCCGCACCGGAGGTCAACCCCTCACTGGTTAGATCTGACCATAAACTAATCACTGTGGAAATCCACATTCCACCCCCAGCCCCGGTCAAAGAAACCACTGTGAAAAATGTTTCAAAAGCAAACTTCACATTACTTAAGACCGAGGTGGAACGTTTCAAAGCCCCCATGCTAAAGGATAATGCTGCCCAAGTTGCAAAATCCTTTATTAATGCACTCTATGGGCACCTACAAGAATGCATGGATCGCGCTATCCCAAGCAAAACCAAGACTCACTCCTCCAAGAAAAGGAAATCAGTCTTGTGGACCCCTGCCATAAACAAGCTATACAACAGAAGGAGGAAACTAGTACAGAAAAGAGTAAAATCCCAAGAAGGTAAGACATCCCTGGTCAGTATCAGCAAGAAACTATGATCCCTCATAAAATCATCCAAGGCTAGCTTCAAAAGAAAAATGACCAAGGACTCCAAAGATAACCACAAGGCATTCTTTAGCTATGTCAAGAATCTAAGTGGCAATTCTCAGATCTGCTCAGAGTTAATGCAGAATGGTACAAAATACACTGAATCGACCAATATCGCCAACATCCTGGTAGACAGGTTCAGTGCTAACTTCACCCCCCCACCCCCAAAAGGACCCATAACCATACCAGAAGAATGTAGTGCCCCTGAAATCAAAGATGAACTAACCCCTCACCTAAACACACTGTTTAAACTCAGCCTCCCCATAGGCTACGTGCCAATAGAGTGGCACACAGCAACAGTTATTCTGCTCCACAAAGGTGGAGCCACAACATACTATCGCCCTATAAGCCTGACTAAATTGGTCTGCAAAGCTATGGAGTGCATCATCATGGATCTCATTAGCACAGACATGGGGAACCTCCAAACACTGGACCCTACCCAGTTCAGCTTTGTTAAGGGCAGATCATGCCTCCTAAACTTGGTGGACTTCTTTGAGACAGTTAACAAGGCTATAGACAAGGGAAAGGTGGTCCTCACAGCCTACCTCAACCTCACAAAGGCCTTCAACACCATTTCCCATTCTGGTATTATAGACAAGCTCAGCAGCCTGAACATAAACCCCTATGTCACGAGATGGGTTGCTAACTGGCTCATGGACAGAACCCACATGGTAAGAGTTGTGGGAGCTAGGTCTGACTCTAAACTGGTTACAAGTGGCATTCCCCAGGGCTCAGTCCTGGGACCCCTCCTGTTCCGCATATACTTCTCAGAGGTACAGCCAAGCACAGGAGGTCTATGGCTGACCAAGTTCACAGATGTCTGCAAACTAGGGACTATAATTGACTCTCCAGCTGACACAGACATCCTCTAAAAAAGTCTCACTGAGACAGATACCTGGTGTCAAAACCATGGCCTCGAGCTAAATCCCAAAAAGTGCATAGTCATCCCCTTTAGAAAAAACAAAGTACCCACAAACTAGCACATAGGTGGTAGCCCCCTAAATATGGAAGACATAATAAGGGATCTGGGGACACAAGTAGATAGTAATCTCTCCTTTGATAATCACATTGCCAAAGTGGTTAGAAAATCCTTCAATGTGGCCCATCTAATCACAAATGGGTTTGCATCCAGATCAAAAGAGGTCATTGTGCCCCTCTACGCATCACTCATCAGACCCATCATAGAGTACAACTCCCCATTTGGGATGTACCTTACAAGACACCTGCAACAGCTGGAAAGACCACAGAAGTACCTCACCAAGAGGATCGCTGGTCTCAAATAGATGCCCTATGCAGCTTGACTGAAGAAACTCCAACTGTACTCAGTTGCATACTGCCTACTCAGAGGTGATCTCTGCCTGACATACAAGGCCATGTCCAACCCAGAATTGATGGACATGCTCCACCTAAAGAAAACCATATCCCCTCAAGCCACACTTCTAGGGATCTAAACCTCATCACAACAATAAATAGGACATGCTGGAGGGATAGATTCCTGTCCCAGAGACTTTCCATGCTCTGGAACAAGATTCTAATCTACATTAGGCAGAGCGGCTCACTAACACTCTTCAAGAGAAACCTTGACGAGTGGATGGGAAATACAAAGTTTACCCCGGGGATCACTTCAGTGGCTCTGCTGGACAGAGGCACAGGGAACTAATCTAAGGGGGCGGCGAAAGCCAACACATTCTGGCTAGGCTTATAAATGCCTTCGGGCAGATAGCCTAGTGCCTACCTATAAACCTATGAACCTATCAATCATCATCATCATCATCATCATCATCATTGTCGTCATCATCATCAGTTTTGGCAGCCTAGCTTTCTCTCATCATGTTAATGTGCCGTAAGTGATGAGAATAAGGAGAGCTCTGTGGGTGTGATCTCTCTACCAGAAAGTGCTTGACTCTGTAATTCAGGTATTGGATAGGAAAATTAAAGAGTTGGTAGAATGGGTTCGGTATAATGGGGTAGGCGATAACTGGCTATCTAATCTAAAATAAATGGTAGTGTTTGGAAAAGGTAAAACATCTGATAGCACTGGAATGTCATAGGTAAAGTGTTAGTATGATACCTGTAAAGTATATCTGTTTTACACATTGCCTTGGGGGACTGTCATAGTGTTCAGTGCTAGTACCATTCCTATTAAGTATAACTTTTTCAGACATCGCCCTGGGTTTTGAAAGCAAAACTAACTTGTACTTAGATTTTATAAAAATTGTTGTCATTATCATACATCTCAACTGCCCAAAATGTGCACAGAATGTAAAAATTTTTCAATCGTATTTTTGGTCTGTTCATCATAAAATGTGTGGCTTTCTGGCAACCATCAAGATGTGCAGTTAATAAATATTGACAGTCATTTGAATTTCAGACTTCATATCCTTCAAAAATGCATGGTGATGCAAAATCTGTTACTCTGGCATCTTTCGCAGTTTCATAAGAGAGATATTGAAAATCTGTTAATAACATCCTAACTGAATCATGCTATATAATGTTTTTAGGATGGCCAAGCAGTCTAAAGCAATATCTTCAGTTTGCAGTCTCACTTGGAACTGTGGGTTCAAATTGCACTTCTGACAAATTCATTTCTCTAGCAGTTAGTGTGCAGGTCTTAAGCTCTGAGCTGTTAATGAAGTAGTTCCTATGCACAGTCTACAGGGTTTGATTCCTTCTATTTTCATTTGTCTGCTGTATGACTCTGGAGTTTTTTTTTTGAGATGATCTGTGTAGGGCATCTGTTTGAGGCCGGTAATCCTCTTTGTGAGGTATTTCTGCAGCCTTTCCAGTTGTTGTAGATGTCTTGTGAGGTACATACCAATGGCACATTAACATGATGAGAAAAAGCTAGGCTGCCAAAATCTGACAAAATCATTTAACTAGACAGAGCTGCTGAGTCACCCCTGAAAAGGGACAAGTTGTGTACAGTAGACTTACCTGGTCAGCAAATAGGAAAAGTAAAAAAAAAAAATGTAAAAAGAAAATGACCATCATCACTATAATATAGTACAAGGAATGGATTTCAGAGACATAAATGCATCTTATTGTTCAGGACATTAATAAGCTACACGTAAGGTAGTGTATGCAATGCTGAGGCTACACAGTGGAAGGAATCAGGGTGGTAGAAAATATGCAATGCAGAAATAGTGTGCTAGCAAAACAGTAAAGAAAATAAAGTGAATGGAAATGATTTAGATGCAGTTTGTCCACTAATAGTGAAGTAACCACTGTTGATGTTATAACTTATTGGTTGCAACTCAGTGAGTGGCATTTGTCACTAAAACTAATTGTCATTGCTGTTTTTATTAAAACACCAGCAATAATTGACTGTTTTTTTCCTGTTTTCCACAGTTGTATGACTGAGAATTTGGTAAATAAGTGAGGGGTTGGGGCAAAATCCACCCCAGGGAGTATGCAGATTATAGCTTTACTTGGATGTTACTCAACGACAGTGTAGAACCACTGAATATATATTTTAAAGATAAAAGAACAGGGCAGGACATAAGTAACAAATGACATGACATGGTTTAAGACAAGTATGAGAAAATATGACATCAGAGAAAGGCTGCTACAGTCATTAAGCTTGATATGATGTAAGAAATCACAGCAGTTCAAAGCTAGTTTGTTCAAAGTGTGGAAATGATGGGAAAAGAGCAATGTCATGTGTCCAAGGGGGAGGAATTAGCAAACCACTGTCATTCCTTTGTCAACTTCTTCCTATTTCCATTTGTTTTTCTCATTTCTGAGCAAGATTACACAAACATGACAACTCCTGTAGCTAGTCTACAAGTATGAACATATGGGACGAGTTTTAGATTTTTTGGACTACTCAAACCTTTATTTGAGTCATAGAATTAAAACACTGGACAGTGATGATATAAAGCATGCTGCCTGTGCTGAAGGGTTTTAGGGAATGTTATCCCATAGATCTCAACAGTAACACATTCAGGAGGCACCAGAACATTTTCTTAGCTTATAAAATGACTCTAAAATGCAACATTGGGTAGGATCCAAATTCAAAAGTCTCTAATAATGTCACTTTATATGCATCTGTCTGTGTGGAATATTTCTGATGCCGCATGATGAAACACAGGTTGTAGTAAAAAACTTGTATCAGCCATGGTTTCATTTCCAGTTATTGATTACTGATGCCTTTTCACTTATAATGATAAAGGACATATGACACATCGGAGTGCTGACAGACATCCATATTCTTACCACACACTTCATCTAAAGACAAAACTCTATATCAGGCTGTTTTGTTTCCATAGCTGTAGGGGTCACTATGGGGGTATGATTTTTTTTTTTATTTCCTTGCAGCAGAAAGAATATTCTGAGCTAGACCACCCAGGCTGTATGTCCTGAGACTGTTCATGCAGTCAGGTCTTGAACATGGCAGAACATGGCAGTATGACAAAAAAAATCGCTTTCACTTAATTGCTTTCCAAAGCTCTACTCCACTATTTTAATTTTGAGAAGAAAAGAAGGAAAAGACCTTGCATACTGACTTCTCTGGAGTGCTACTTTAAGAAATAGTGTTGCTTTCTGCCAAAATGTTGGGAACTTTTCAGCAGATGAAAGACTTCCTTATTCAGATATAGCTCAAGTGAGCATAGGTTCTCACTGTGAGATGGCAGGTTGCGATCAGTTCTAAGGCATAAAGTTAAAATCTGCTTTCCTATCACAGTCAGTCTACATTGACAACAATGTACTTTCAATAGCAATTTTTTTTTAAAAAAGTGATTTGAATGCCTTGCCATGTCTTCAGCTATCTTCACAGTTTCGTGAGTATTTTTGAGAAAAGTGCTTGGCACGTATAACAAAAATTTTAGCAGCAGAAGGAGCTGTCTGTTTAATTTATGTACAGCTTCAGCCCTTCCTGGTTGTGGTCAAAGAAGCCCCTTTCTAAGCACACTCATATTTACTGTGATTATAAGGATTTATCTGCATGGACACACTAAAGTTTGTTTGGATGCAGAGCACTCCTGACAACTACAGATTGCGGATTAAGTGCCCGTCACATTCACAGACTGCCTCTGTATAATATACATTGTTTAGCCTTCAGCAAGAAGATAAGATTCCCAAATTTCATTGAATAAGAGAAAGAAGCTGGTTTTAACAAGGTTAAAAGACCTGAAAACATGACCCAAACTAGATTTCAGAACTAATTCAGATTTGTAGTTCTGTTCTTTCTAATTAATGGTAATATCGGGAAGCACAGACAGTGGGTAGCATTGTTCAAGCCGCATGGATTTAAGCAGCAAAATCTGATTATCAGCACATGTCAGAAGCCAAGCAATAATGCAGCTTAACATTCACCCAGGCACCCTCTTTCGCCAAAAGATAATTACTGTTTGTTAGGAGCTATGGACTTGCATAAGCGTTTCTTGGGCTCTGACATTTACAATTAGCAAAGCAGAGAAGAAAAAAAAGGCAAAGAAGCAGTTCTTATTTATACAGCTTCCATACAAGTAATGATGGGAAATGAAATTTCTTTAGCATCATTACATATTATCATCATTAGAAATATGTTTTGCTGTCATGCAACATAAATAGCAGTCATTAAAGCATTTTAAGTACAGTGTCCATTCTAATCTGTTGCACACGACATGCCAGACATATATAATCATGATATAAATGGGAAAATAAGAAAATTATGAGCAAAACACTGTTGCTGACCAAGTACCAAGTTTTCATGTCCCAGTCTGCACATCATGACCTTGCACCTAAAGCAGCAGCACTGATTCCCAGCAAAGACAGACCAAGATATTCCAGAAAATAATTTACATAATCTTAAATTATAGTTTGTATTCTTCAAATAGCAGCAGTTGAAAGGGATCTTATCAAGAAACACAAAGAAAGATCAGATTCTCAGCAAGAATAAAGTTTACATGTCATACAAAGCAGAATAACAGCTCATAATAAATCATACCTACTATGTATGCTTGTTATGTGAACACTCAAATCAAACTTGCGTGGTTAAAATAGCTTATATATAACAGTTCACGTTATCACATTCTTGGAAAGTATATACTCATCTTGTCAGTAGATAGGCAACTATGACAAGAACATTTTTTTTTCTTACAGAGGCAGGTTTACTTGTAACTGTCATGTAGGGCCTTCAAACATTATTACTTTCACTCAGAGTATGATAATAGACAGGAAATGTAATGCCTGCCTTGCTAGTTCTCCAGGTGTACTAACCGCAGACCATCTAGAACCTGCTTTTAAATGAGTGTATAAATGTCACTGTACAAAGAAGTGAGCAATGTAATAGTAGCAAATGCAACTTGAGGCAGCATGGTTGAGCAAATGGGAGTGAACGTAAGAGCTTGAGCAAGTAAAAGTAGGCCTATTAAATCAGCTTGATTTTAAATAGATATTTTTTGCACTTATAGCTCACACCTCAGTTTTTAACATCTTGTACCACCAGTGCTCTCTGCTACTTGTTTAGAGAGTTGATTTGCTTTGTCCTCCTAATATAGCATACCTTACTGGGGTCTATATTCTTTGGCAGGGGATTAATCTTATAATGATTTAGTGGGATGTGAGAGCAGGGCATCTAGGCTATAACCTTCCATACCTTTGCCACCTCCTCACTTATGATAATCATACAGTTGCCATCTGTAACCAGGTTTCAGCCAAATTAATTTTTAGCCACAGGCTGACATCCTGCATCCTCAAGAAGCATTCCCTTGATGTAAGGTTCTGCCCCATGTTGAGATGAGATAACAGTGATGGCATTTGATTGCACAAACGTACCCCTCTTGGCCGGTTTATTACTGAAGAGAAATGCCATTCATTATTTGCAACTTCAGTGGTCTGCATCACAGTTACGGATAAAACCTCTACACCAATGGAGAGTATATTATTTGACACTTAAAACTGTAACTATTATGTATCAGAGGACCTCATTGGAATGCACTTGATTCTTCATTAATATAGACCATGAAAGATTAGCTGTGATGCATATTATTTTGGAATGTTTTGATAAATCTAAACCTATTAAGTAACTCTCAGAGAAATGTGAAACCAATTCAATGCAATGACAGCATTGCTAACACAGTACTTAAATTCTTATTATATTATTGTTTTCTATCATCTTAAGTAAGGTAATGATCTAAAGAGATTACACACAGTATGACTTGTGTTTTCTACTGGCTAATCCCTCTAAGAAGTCTATTACTGAGTAGTAAATAATCAATCAGTAGCTGCACAGGTTGTCCTTTGCACTGTGAAACCAAGATTAGAGCAATTCTGACTTAGTCTCATCTTTTAAAGAAATATTGCTGACAGCAGTTATGTCACTGTTTTGTAAAAGAACAAGTACAAGATATGTAAAACAGAAAGAGAGGGAAATGCATCCCTTGTCAGAGATCTGAACCCAGGCTGCCAAGAGTTCTTTTTTGGGAATATTCCAAGGGAGATTTATTTATTTATTTTACATTTGTTGACCGGGCTAGTCTAGCTGGATATATGTCCATTTTCAGTAGAGGCCCGGGGAGAAAAGCTCCAAACAAGAATAATGACAAGAGATGGTACACTGAATGCCACTAAAGACGATTATTTTTCTCTAATATATTAGTGGCTGGCAACTGCAATAACAGTCGTAGGAGTATCCCCTGTGAGCAGTGATCAGATGTAGAAATCTAAAGCATAAAGAACAAATGGTCTAGGATGGGATTCAAACTAAGTTCATGTAGAATTTCATTCAGATCATGCTAACTACCTTCATAAATGTATATGAAACATGCAGTGTTCCAAAACATGTCCCCTTTTCCTTAAATACTGAGTCAATGGTGGTCAGACTGTTGCACTTCAGGAATGTAGTGTGTAATTACAACATATATATATATATATATATATATATATATATATATATATATATATATATGGTTTCACTTGAAACCATCGAATTAACACTACGTCGAGTCTCACATCATCGAGACTACAACGTCGTAAACTGAAACCAATGAAAAGTAAAACCATCGAGTTGCAAACCGTCGAAACAAACTGCATAACATCACGAACTGAAAATGAGAAGGTATGTACGAATATACACTATGTAGCAAACATATATGGAACTCTGACAGTATAGCTACATGTATACCTTAAACTCGATGGTATGTATGTATCTCGATGATTTCAATTTTCGTTGAAGTCGATGCTATGACTCTCGATTATTTTAGTTTTCGCTGGTTTCAGTTTACGACGTTGTAGTCTCGATGATGTGAGACTCAACGTAGTGTTAATTCCATGGTTTCAAGTGAAACCATATATATATATATCTATAGGTTCCCTATTGTTTGATCAAAGATGCATTCTTTCAAATGCGTCTTGATCGAACTTGAAAGCACGAAATGGCAAAATACCAAAACGACATATAAATGAATTCTTTCCCTGGGAAAGAAATCACTTGGCCGCTTTCATTATTTTGCCAATTTTAGTCACTGTAGTGCGAAATCGGAGTATGTATATTTAAGTAGGAGTGGTGTGGGGGCAGGACGAAGCCCCCCACTTTATGTAATGTTTTAAAGTTTTTTTGTTTTTTTTTTCTATTTTGGAACAGCAATTATTTTCCCTGGGGAAAAAATCGCTGTTCTAAGTGTTTGGGATTGTAAGCTTTCACTTACACGTGGTCAATAAATCAGTGTTCACTTTTTTAAGCATTCACTGACTTAATATAGACCCTATCTATATATTTATATATATATATATATATATATATATATATATATATATATATATATATATATATATATATATGTATGTGTGTGTGTGTGTGTGTGTGTGTGTGTGTGTGTGTGTGTGTATACCTCTTAGAAACAGACATCTATGATAATGACTATCTAAAAACACATTTACTCATTTTCTAATGAAGGAAACAATGATAAATTATAATCAGTGCATTATGCAGTTTCAAAACACATACATTTATATACATTCACAAAAAAAGAAAGAAAAATAAGAACACAAAGTCCCTCAACAGGACATGAACCCATTATGTCCAGAATCATGCACTTGATCACCACTTATTAGTACAACTACAACTGATCAAGAGATGTTAAGCAGAATACATACACAAATAACTTATGACAGCACGCATTTAAGTAACACACAAATGGTAGGTCTTGCATATTATAAATAAGTATTATAAATATGAAATGCCAAAGAACAAATTGTCAGTGTTATAGTTCAGTAGTTCAGATCTGAATCTTTGCCATTTAGAATAATTTTTTTTTTTTTTTTTGCTACCAAGTGATAAATTAGAAAGGGGATTCATCATGACTTCTGGCACATCAACATTTAAATACTGTGCTTCATGATTCATGACTGCTGTTTCTCTCTAAGTTCATAGAAGAAAGAAGGCATTCCCTATAAGACATCCAGTACTGAACTGAAGCAAATGCAAATATGTATATATATATATATATATATATATATATATATATATATATATATATATATATATGGGTCTAGGACACATGCTCGACTAGCATATGTCCGAATCACAAAACATCGAACACACATACACGAAAGCACTTAACATCGAAAAGTGCTTCCGTGTATGTGTAGTTCAAAAAAAAATCTACGTTTCTGCAGGTGGGCTTTGTCCCCCTGCACCCCCTACACCCCCCTACTTTATTATTCTCACTCCAAGATCGCACTACAGTGGGGAAAATGGAATTTTCCCTTACGCGCACTGCAGTCCGATCTATGAAACAGGCACACATACACAGAAGCGCTTATCGATGTTAAGCGCTTTCGTGTATGTGTGTTTGATGTTTTGTGATTTGGACATATGCTAGTTGAGTATGTGTCTGGATCCCTAATATAATATATATATATATATATATATATATATATATATACACACACACACACACACACACACACACACACACACACACACACACACACACACACACCTTTCCTCCAAGAAATGGCAAACCTGCAGGTTATTATATTGAGTACAACCATTCATACATGAAATGCTGGAACACAAAACTAAGTTTAACAAATGTTTGTCCAAGACCTTCTGATTGCTATTTTGTACAAGCGTGGAGAACCATTGAAAGGTGCTATTTGCTAAAGAATTCTACAGGTTTCCACTGTTTCCGTTTTGATACTGCCCAGCTCATTAATATAGCCAAAACAGAATTCTGGGTACCCAGGGCTCCATTACAAGATGGGTTAGTTTCATCTTACTTTGTGAAAGGTGTGTATTCATATATATTCATATGTATTCATAATTAAACACTGCATCTGCAGGTCTGCATATCGCCAACATTCTGTTACAAGAATTTCATATAAGAATCTTCGGCCAGAGTGTGATATCCATGTAGGCAATATCACTGTTCTGAATTAGAAAACAATTTCAAATAAAATGTTTCAGTTAGCAAAACCTGTTTTTAAGGCTATGTTTAAGGCAGAATACTTAATTTATTTGCTTTATCTATACTCTTGTTTTACCAAGTTTAGCTCATTTTCTTATGAAAGTTGAACTATTTTGGTGTTCATAAATTATTAACTTACTTAAAATTAATACCAGAATTCAATATCACTATCTATATTATTTGTATCATTAATACTGCTTAAAATACAAAATCATATTTTTTTTCTGAGCTTCTGTTATGATGAATATTTAAAGACCATAGTTTGTGAGTTATATAGTACTGTGCAAGGTCCATGCCCCTGCAAGTAATTAAAAGACAGCTACCATAACTTACATTATACTGTGAATAAAACACCAAGCAAATGAGAGTAGGTCAGTTGCTTGGAAACCCTGCAATTACTGAATATGAAATGAGCATCAACTATTTGCATTTCTATGGTGCAAATATTATAGTGATTACATTTTCTGACAGGTTAAATTTGTTCAAAAAATCTTTGAACAGCAGATAAAGGCTGGGTGCTTTATGGGCTGGTAGGCAACCTTTGGGACTGATACATGGAAACTGTAGTTTTTTTTTTTTAAAACATGATGCCGCATTACTGAACATAACATAATTTCAAGAGCACTTCTATCTAGTTCTAATGTGATGCTGATGCTGTTTCGATATTAAGAGTATGAATCATACTAATAAGCAGCCCTGGTGTGCAGAAAGATAAAGCCCTTACTTTGCCCTAGATCATCCATGCCCAGTTAGTGGCAATGGTGCTTTGGGGGCCACAGTGGGAGGATGGGCGTGGATGGCTGATGTCAGCTCACCCATCCTTTGAGGAGGGAGGCAGCCTAAAGGTTCCCTGCAGTATGCAGCGTACACACCTGGCCAGCTTTTCTTTTACATAAGTGTTGAACCTCTGAGACGATAGCTTGCTCATGTGCAAAAATGAACATGGACCTCTGAAGGGCAGCGATCATGGAGCTGCAAGGCTGCCTGAGGGAACAGGAATTTGGGCACACTCCATGACATCATGAATCACAGATTACAGTCTTGTTAAGCCCAGTGGAAGCTAAAGCAAGCCTGGTACACCCAGTAAACAAGGAGAAGAGCTGGGGGCAACTTGTGGACAATGGGGATCCGCAGGAATTAAAAGCCACAATTTTAGAGCACATTAATAATGAATAGTTTATTGTATGTGATATATAAAGGAAGCTTTGTAGAAAGGAGTCACTTTTTATTTTGAAATTTAATACTTTATCTCCCTGGGGCTTAACAAGGAGTGTAATTGGAAGTGTTTTTTGTAATTTGTGTTATAATTGTTTTAATTGTGTAATTAGTTAATTAGAGAATAAGTATGTGTATTTAAATGTTTTTATGAGAGAACGAAGTTATACTCTGTAAAGGCTGAAGGGTTGAGGCTCTAGAGGATATATATCCTTTTGTTTTAATATAGTGTGTCAAGTGTTTTAAGGTAACTGATCATCCTTCTTTTCTTTGTTGTTCCTGATAATTTTCACTTCTGGTGGTTGTGGAATTTTTTTTGGATGGCCATTGATTCCTTTATTTCATTGTCAAGGGCATTTAGGTAAACATCCCTGGATTTAACCTAGAAGACTATGGAGAATGTTGTGGTCTAGTCGGGAGAAGGAGTGACACCATCAGTCCATATGGATGGTCTAGACCCCACTCAGGGTAATCAAAATTATATGGTCCCAGGAATATTATAAAAATTGGATGGAGAGAGGAAGAAATGTTTTAATAATCCATTGTCCATTACTGGCAACTAACTGCAGCACCTGAAATGCAGACATTATTAGAGAGGTTGGTCTTTAAAGAGACATCGGTGTTCTTAAATATACAAAGTCTGCAATGCTATGGAGAGTTAAATACTACACTGAGGAGCTTGCAAGCTGTTAAAAGACCTTCAACTCCTTTTGAACTAAATAATGAGGAGGACAAGAAAGTACATGTTTGCTGGACTGCAGTGACCCATAGATGTAGTATGGAATGGGTTGGAATTTTGGTGGCGAGGGACATGATGAAAATACAGAAGTTAAAAGATGAGATTCAATCTGTTTGCCGACATATTACACAAAAGATGAACAATGATTGTATTAAGTGATTCTTGTGTAATATTAATGAAAAATTGTTTAATTATGAAAAAGAACTTATTGACAAAAAGAAATCCAGTCTCATTCATGATTTATCTGACTATGAACGTAATCGAGCATTCATATTAACAGCCAATCCACGGAGGAAATGTAATCGTGTGAATTTTAAGCATGAACTGGAAGCAAGGGGTCAACAGGGAGCTTCATTCATATCATCAGGCAGTGGAGTTTCCTGTATGGATTATGAGAGTGAAGACAATATGGATTATCCTCATTTACCGGCAGCAGGAAATTCTGAATATTTTCAGAGGATTTTTCAAAGACAGGGAGAAGTGGAGAATGGGAATCAAAAAAGACAACAACATAACTATGAACATGAACCGGACACTAACGGAGAGGAGGTGCAATACTCCTACTCATTTAAAAGAGGCAAAAGGTATTAATGCCTGTGAACAGTTGATTGAAATAAGGGACCAAAAATGGACAATGTTACAGATTTGTCTCATTATGTTTTCTCTAGTGACAAAATTTCTGTGTTAAATCAGGGTTTGAAATTTATACTTACAGTATTGCCTAGGATTCATGACATTAACTGTGAAATGTTTAAATTTATTAGGAAATTACATTTAAAAGATTATTTTAGAGGGAATAACAAAAAAATGTGGTAATGTTGGAATTTGTTAGTAGTGACTTGGATGATAGTAATAAAAGCTTTTTTCCCTGTGGTTCTGAATGTGAATCCAATGCCTATTGTAATTTTAATACTGAGGGTATAACGTACAGAAGTGAGTTTATTCCTCTGTTTAGAAATGATGTTGTACAACAATTTTCTTCACTACCGAGCTGTAGTGTTGAAAATGAATATAATTATTTCTACACTAATAAAGCTATGGTTGAGTATAATTTAATTAAGAATGAGTAGCAGAGTTTACAGTACTTTAGTTGTAATAAGGAGCTGGTATTTAAGCCAGTGGATAAAGGGAGAAACTTGGTGGTATTACCCTATACACAATATTTGAGAATGTGCTATGAGCATCTGAATAATGATGAAGTACATGCAAAAATAGGGATGGTAATATACAATTAGGCACTTGAAGAAATACAAAGAATTGTTCAATAAAGGTGGAGACTTAATTATTTTACATCTGAGGAAGTGCAATATAAATTTAGTAGCAAATATTGTGCTAAAGATCCACCAGGTAGACCCATTGTATCAGCATGTGAATATGTTACCCATAATCTTTCTTGTTTTTTGCATAAATATTTATTAGTGGAAGTAGTTAAACTAACTTCTTATATTAGGGATGTGTTTGATTTGATGGATAAAATAAAATATATAAAATGGACAGAAAATATGTATTTATAGTGTTAGATGTGGCTAGCTTATATACTAGTATAAAACATTCATTTGGTTTGGAAGCATTATTATATTTCTTGGGTGATACTCCAAGGACACATTATGTTTTGGAATTAGTGTCTTTTTGTTTGAATAATAACATGTTTGACTTCAATGGAGAATTATATAGGCAGCTACAATGTACAGCCCTGGGGGCAGCTTTTGCCCCCATGTATATACATTTATTTATGGTATTTTATGAATATTTATAGGTTTATAATCATTTTTTAATACGTTTTTTAAATATTTTAGGTTTATAATTTTATGCAAGATTTAAATGGTTTAGTCTTCATTTTGATGGTCTACAGGTGGGTAGGAAAGTTAACTATTTAGATATTGTTTTGCAGGATAAAATTAGTGGTAATATAAAAACTAGAATTCATAGAAAATTTGAACAGTGTAATTATATTTTACATGGACAGAGTTGCCACCCCCACATACTTTAAAGTCCTTGCCTTATGGGGAATTTTTAAGAATAAAAAGGTTATGTAGTGATGAAGATGAATGTAAACAAGAAATAGAAGAAGTGGTGCAGATGTTTTATAAGAGAGGATATGGAAGAGAAATAATATGGGAATGTTTAGAAACATTGCAGAAATATCAGAGTAGTTATAGGTGTGTAAAGGAAGGAAGGAGTTAAATAAAGGTGAATATGGAGGTATAGGAATCAATATTTTTTGTTACAAAATACACTGTTTTCTGAAATAATGGTTGAGCTGGTTAAATATTTTTGGGGTGTTTTAAAAAAATGTAAGAATTTTAATTTCATCAGTAAAACTCAACCTCAAGTTTCTTACATGAGATGAATGAGTATTAAGGACTTCCTAGTATATGGTAGATTCAGTTTGTCCATGGCAAACAGAAATGGTAGGATTGTTTTAAAAGGAACATCTCCCTGTGGAAATGTTCTTGTTGTGGTTTTATAGTTAATAGTTTTTTTTAAAGAATCAATGGAAAGAAGTTTCAAATACAAGGCAGTTTGGGATGTTTAAGTGAGGGGGTGATTTATGCTTTAAAATGTCCATGTAATACATTTTGTATATGCCAAAGCAATAGAAGTTTTTCTGTAGGATTAAAGGAGCACATCAGTGACATCAGGAGGGGTAAGACTGAAAGCTCTACAGCAATGCATTTTAAAAAAATTCATAATGGGGATCCACAGGGATTAAAAGCCTCAATTTTAGAACACATTAATAATGAATGGTTTAATGTATGTGATATAAAAAGGAAGCTTTGGAGAAAGTCACTTTTTATTTTGAAATGCAATACTTTATCTCCCAGAGGCTTAACAAGGAGTGTAATTGGAAGTGTTTTTGTAATTTGTGTTATAATTGTTTTAATTATGTAATTAGTAGTTAATTAGAGAATAGGTATGTGTATTTAAGGGTTTTTATGAGAGAATGGAGTTATACTCTGTAAAGGCTAAAGGGCCAAGGCTCTAGAGCTCTAGAGGATATATATATATATATATATATATATATATATATATATATATATATATATATGTATATATATATATGTATATATATATATATATATATATATATATATATATATATTGTTTTGTTTTAATAAAGTGTGTCGTGTTTTAAGGCAACTGGTCATTCTTCTTTTCTTTGTGGTTCCTGATAATTTTCACTTTTGGTGGTTGTGGACAGAAGAAATAGAATCTTACTGATGTTAAATGTTGTCTCTGCCTTCCATGTGCAGTGCCCTTGGAGCTGCTTGTAATATTTAGGAGCCTCAGCTCGCAACCTTTTACTTCTAGAATTAGGGACAAAGCAAAAATAATAAGAGAAAAAAGTCCACTTTTATGACTTTCTTCATGATTTACATAGAATATTGTCAGGCAAATATTTGTAAATTTATTTGGATGGAGTGTAGCCCCTCTCCCTTTGTGAACTGGTACCAGTAAAGTCTTAAGCAAACATTCTATTTAACATGGCTGCTAGGGGTATAATTTGGCTTTCCTTAATTCTGTTGCCTGGTCCCATGAAACTTGAGTTTTAAATTTTGCTTCTGGGAAACAGTTATCGTGTTTGTTGTTATATAAACAATATCTGCCGATACCTCTATGGTATTTTTTTGCTCATCATGAAGTCCTCACACAATTTTCTGCATTCAAATTTGTTGTGTCATTTGACTAGATGATCATTGATAGCATACTACATTCATAATTTTTAAATTTCAATTTTCAGATGTAATTAAAGAACATTTTATTGTTTTCAACATTTGAGATGAAGCTGAGAATAAATCTCAATATTAGATTTAAAAAGAAAAGTAAGTAGTTTGTTGTTGTATCTTTCGGCTTTTCCCAGTTAGGGGTCGCCACAGTGGAACTCCAGTCCGCTAATAATTGGCAGTAGATTTTTACGTACCGGCTTGCCAGGCCTGACGCACAACCTTCAATGAAGGTACGCCTATTCACGCATGTCTCCACACAGAAGATGCTTTAGCTGAGAATCTAACAGGACAACATCTTACTGTGAGGCGACAATGCTACCGCAGCACCACCACCGCAGCTCTTTATGTACTTAATTTAAACTAGACTGGTTACCATGGTTACCGAAGATGGATTGAGATATTTCATTTTTGAAAATAAGAACCCACATTGTTTAATACTATACTCAGAATGGTTGTTCATAACATGGTGATCTGAGCAGACTCAAATCAACGGTATATTTATGACAGTGATGAGTGTCAGTGTACTGGTGAAATGCATCTTGAGGCAAATTTTAGATGCAGCTATAGGCTGTAACTGAGACCCACAGAAATATAGATTTTCAGGCCAGATAAAGGCCATATGCCCATTCCCTTACCTGTTTAATTAACCAATAGCTTATTTCCTTCATGTCTTATAAGAATAGCCATATAACTGGCTTATGATTCTTGGATCTCTTTACTGTTCTGACACTGCCAGCATTTGCGGATGGCTGTTTCAATCATCATCCACTCTTTATGTAAAAAACTACTTTCACATACCACCTCAACAAATCTACTTAATGTCTGCAAACTATATGCCCTTGATCGTGCATGTATCTTTTTAATAATATATTAACAGATGACACTCAGATTATCTCACAAGCAGACTTAAACGTTTACACCATTGTCTCCTTTTCAGGCTGTTTCAGTACTGTAAGTACTTAGAGAAATAGCACAGAGACAGGTACACATATTTTCACTGTTCAGAGAAGCTGGTAACAGCATGGCTACAATTCAGATGCCAATATGCCAATACAAGACAGGCAGAGGGCCTTGAATATCATTCAGAGCTCCCCTATGCCTAGCTTGGACACCAGTGAAT
The DNA here is from genome assembly GCF_019279795.1 of Protopterus annectens. Classification (NCBI taxonomy): domain Eukaryota; kingdom Metazoa; phylum Chordata; order Ceratodontiformes; family Protopteridae; genus Protopterus; species Protopterus annectens. The sequence continues at coordinate 267,581,868 of NC_056745.1, read as the reverse complement.
ACAAAACCTTGGATTGCTTCTAAAACCATCTGTGGATCTACAAAGCTGATATATAAGTATTTTTTCCACTTGCTCTATGTCAGTGCTATTTAACACGCCTTTGCTCCATTTATTGATTTGGTTGACTTTGTCACTGTTTTTCAGCCAGCACCTGTTAAAGAAATGCCATCTGTGTCTTACCATACTGCTTTTAAGTCATTTTAACATTATTCTGATAATTTCTACCCTCCTTTGATACTGCAAATGCTGTTCTGAGCTTGCCAATGTTCTCTGAGTTTGCAAAAATA
>NC_056745.1:267539081-267576581 GCF_019279795.1 Protopterus annectens | reverse complement strand
CCTATTTCTATGTTCCCATCTAGGAAAAATCCTAACAATAACTGAATTGACAGACTACAGCCATCAATCTCAGTTTCTCACCAAAATGCAACACTTGTTCTGTGGTGGCCACAGTACCATAACAGCCCTCTGGAACCCAACTGACATGGACAAAGGAAAGTATACTGGGCAGTCTTCAAAAAGCAGCAAAAGAATGTGACCTAATAGACCACTTACCTACTAGACAATCTAAAAGAAATTGGCATTATCATACTTTGTATCCAGGTTTAAAGACTTCCTTTCCAACAGATCCTTTAAAGTGAAGTTAGGAACTTCCTCTAGTACAGTGTCAGTCTTTAAAGATGTCCAAGAATCCACCCTCATACCTCCTCTTTTCTCTGTATTCAATAATAAGCTCCTTTATGACCTCCTGCACATTGCAGTCATATTATGCGAGGATGACATGCTCATCTTAATATCCAGTCAGCTGCACTTTTGGATATAAACTTGACTTCAAAATAACGTCTGCTCACTTAATGGCTTTTACAACATAAGTTCTTTCTTAAAGCCTCTAAAACAACATTAGTGCTATTTGGCACAAATCAAAGGGTTGCCAAAATGCCAAAAACACTTCACATGACAGATATAAACAATCCACTTACCATAGAAACAACAACCTTATTAAAATATATGAAAATCTGGTTTAATTCAACTCCTACTTTCCAGAACCACATTGAAAAAACAGCCAAGAACATTAATTTGATACTTTTCTAGTCCAGAAGACTCTCCACCTATTTGACAGCCCCAGCAAGGGCAGCCATAGGTAAAATAATTTGCCCCTCCAGAGAATGGACTACCCATTATTGCCACAGCATTGAAGAAAAGTACAATCACCCGACAATAAATCTCAAATAAAATTTGCTATTGTATCACAAACTTCTTTCAGCAGTGACTAAAGTCTGAAGGTTGCCTAGCTATCAAAGATCTGATCTCTTGCTCACCTCCAAGCTCTAAAAACCCATACTCCTGACTCAATCCCACCTCTATCTATCCTTAATCCTGACTCATTCTCACCTCTGTCTGGCCTTAATACTGACTCATTCTCACTTCTATGTATCCTTAATTCTGACATATTCTCACTTCTATGTATCCTTAATACTGACTCATTCCAACCTCTGTCTGTCCTTAAGCCTGACTCATTCTCACCTCTGTCTGTCCTTAATCCTGACTCATTCTCACCTGTGTCTGGCCTTAATACTGACTCATTCTCACTTGTATGTATCCTTAATACTGACTCATTCCAACCTCTATCTGTCCTTAAGCCTGACTCATTCTCACCTCTGTCTATCCTTACCCCTGTCTCATTCTCAACTCTAGAACACAGGATTCAGAACAAACCAAACCAAGAACTGTAAGAGCTGCAACCAAAAGGGGTTGTTTCATTGATCACAGAAAATGAGATTTAGAGACATATTCGCTGCAGTAAGGAATGACCTTAATGTTATTTTTAACACCTTTATTGAATAATTACACAAGAGATACGCAAACATTCATTTATACATCACATGTATTATTTTGCAAGTAGGAGGACTGTAGTGATCATGTCCATTGCTGCTGTCAGTATGGCATAGAATAAGAATGGTGGGGTCTATGCTAAATCAGCGAACGTTTAAAATAGCGAATGTTGATTTATCGACCCTTTAAGAGTAAAAGCTGACGATCTCAAAGATACGGAACATCAATTTTTTCCCATGGAAACAAATCGATGTCCCCCCCAAAAAAAACCTTCAAAACACAAAATAAAGTGCCACCTATACCCCCCACTTAACTATACCAATTCCAAGATCACACCACAGTGGAGGAAATAACAAAGTCCCAAAAACGGCCCAGCTATTTTTTTTCCCTGGGAAAAAAAAATCGCTGTTCTTTGTCTTCGGGATTGTCAGCTTTCACTGTTAAAGGGTTAATAATTCAGTGTTTGCTATTTTAAGCATTTGCTGATTTAATATAGACCCCAATGGTAATAGCACATTAACAGACAGGTACACAGCCAGTAAATGGAGGCAGGGGGCAATGTTGTGACAAAGACCATGATCACGGAAAGTCATACACACACACACACACACACACACTCATACACACACACACACACACACACACACACACACACACACACACACACACACACACACACACACATACACACACACACACACACACACACACACACACACACTCACTCACTCACTCAGTGGCCCACATATGTAACCACATGTGTTTATATCTTGATATGGGACCAAAAGAATGGCAACTGATTAAAAAATTCACCACATAGGAGACAGATGTGTTACTGCAGTCCCTAAGCAAACATGGCAAGCATATCCTTGATAAGGATAATCCTGACAAGACACTCCAGGACGAGGTCCAGCAGGGAGTAGTGCAGCACATCAATGCCATAGAGGGCTAAAATGAAATGCTAATATAGTTGTATCACAGGGTATATGATACTGCATGCCATGACCAAGCCAAAAGACAGTGCCAAGGACAAGTCTACCACAAGAGGCAGACCACCAACAAAGGAGAGTCTCATAATGTTGGTAGAGTTCCTGATTACCCTGTCCAAGGCAGGTAAGGAAACCCTCATAACTGGTGTGGGCTTAGATGTGCACACTGAGCTGGTGATGGCTGTTCAAGTATCTGTAAGGGATGTAATAGGTCAGTCCTTGCAAGCTACTTTATAGCTGTATCCCAACACACAGTTACACACACACACTCACACACACACAGGAATGGTGTTATTTAGCAGAACACATATGCGTATTTGCTCTCCAGGTACATCAAGGCTGCAGCTGTGAAAGCCTGCATAATAAGGTATGTATGTATCCAGATGCTGTTTACATGATTAGCATGTACTGATACGTGTACTATGGCGGGTACATGCACTGCAGTAGGTTAGGGAGTGATATATATTTTTTCCAGCACTGAGTCAGGTATGCTATCTTTATGCTTTCACATGTTCAACAGGCCTACACATGCCTGATGATAACAGGTCACCTCTGGCTGATGGTTTCACGTGCATGACACAGTCTAATGACACTAGGACACTGTTTTCAATGCTAATATGGGAGATCATACATACACCCCACAGTCCATTTTATCCAAACTAGACTACAAAGGAGACAACACCACACATGGCATCCATAAGTTGCACTGTTTTCAATGTATGTGTGTGCATACCATAGGAGAGTGGCGTGTTGGTGGATGTTGCTGCCATGACTCCAGGTTTTCCCTGACCAGGCAATCAGTAGATGTGAAAGTCAGTGATCTAGGCACAGACAGGTGTTACACATCATGGCAGAGGAGGTGAGTGTCCTGTGTGGCCTAAGTCAGGAAGTGCAATTGTTGCAGAGACTGCAGGATAATGAAGTACCTGCACCGCATGCACAGTAACATTGCATGTAGCATGCATGGAGCTGGAGTACGTCTGCCTACTGAGTGAAGAGGTGGAACAATTAACATCTATTGGTACTTTAATGAGGATCTGGGAAAATACCTACCATGGTTATTCAAGGGGACAGATGCAGAGTGGATGACCACAGATCAGGCACATGCAGATGCTGCACATTGTTCCAGAGACTGCACGACTATCATCCTTTCCAAAGATGCCTGCTTCACCAAGCCTGGCATATTTCATGATTGCAGCTGATGCTCATTAGGCTCCACTCTCTATCCCTACTGGCATACTGTGCGCAGCACCTACCCATGGCCATCACTGAGGTTGTGCATGCCATTCATCTTGCCTCTCCAAATGGGTTGGTCACAGCAGAGTTCCTGTATGTACTCACTAGGCGCTACACAATTCCTTGTGCAGGATGCATCCACCTCCAACACAGTTAGAACACAGGGTACACTTGGCCAGCATTCTCTTCTTGGACTCTCCACCTCAACGCTAGAGGATATTATCCATCATTCTCCCCTACCTGCTATTTGCATGTATAGCTACCTGTTTGCATGGCTACCACATCCACCTCCCATGACCCTTACACCTAAGATAGCATTGTTGCCACCTGTTACTGTGCACCACCCATGCAGATGATGATGATTGTTCCCCATCCACCCTTTCTGGCCTGTGTTGGTAAGGTAATGTCTGAGACACAGTGTGCAATGTAATGGATAGCCTAGTTGTATTAATGCATATATCAGTTTATTATATGTTGTCCTTGTCATAACCCTTAGTTGTGGACCAGAAGTTGCCTCTTTGCTAATACTGCAGTGCACCGAGTCTGCCTCTGCCTTGGAAAGGGTGTTGCTGCACCAGTTTCTGCAAAGACTCGGTGCCTAACTCCTCCACCTCTGCTACTGTCACAGTGGTCCAACTGTGCCTCATTCTAGCCAAGCTACAAAGTTGGAGTGATAGTGCACCTTATCACTAAACCAGGGAGACAGTCCCATGTATTCTGGCTAGTTTTGTTTAGAGATCAATCAACCCTCTTAGCCTACACAGCTGTGATAAAGGGCAGACATACATGGATTCTGCAGGACACATCCCAGAAAATTGATGCACCAAAACCACTGAAGTGCACTACTATTTTCACCTCTAAATTTTACAACTTTGTTGATTTTATAGAAACTTCTAAGTCAAAGTGGAATGGGTTGATGATGAAATATGGTGGGTTGAGGGACAGGGGGTTCAAGAAGTAAAAGAGTAGGATTTTGGATGTAGGCCCTTAAGGTAAATGGCAACCATACCAGCTATTATTATATTCATAAAGCAACAGAAAGTATTCTAAGAACTAAGCAAACAGTAATGGAGAAAGGAAATTTTAGAATTAGGAATGACTGCAAGTAGGGTATGGAAAGGTGACACAAAACCAGCGTATTTAAGTTTAATCAAAATTCTATAATCAATAGACCAAAGCTTTTATGGAAATAAGTGAATTGCCTAACTGGGTGAGACTAATTCAGTATCAAATACCTCCTGCCACCACTTTAGCCACATAGTCTCTCTTAAGGAATTTACTGTTCTGTCTCATTCATACAGCACAACAAACCTCTCTAGCCAGATAATGCACAAATTCTCCCACCTTTCACCCCTTCCTTCTCCTACAAACTAATTAAAAAAGAAGACCTCATATCACTCTATGAACAAATAGCATTTTTGAAACATTCTCACTATCCCACTCCTACACATCTACAACCTACTCATTGTAGAAATTATTATACCAACTATATGGATATCAGCCTTAGTTAAACTCTTAACTAAGCAGGTTAAACCTATCAAAACCTCATATTACTGACCACCTTCCATCCAACAATAGAAACAGCCATCTCATAAACAAGATAGGACAGGATATATCACCATGAAGGCAATATGGACACTTAGAAAAAATACTCCATGACATGAACAAAGGTCTTCTTGCAGGTGAAATTTGTTTGACCTGTCTAAAGCTTTTGTCCTTGTATACCACTCTATCCCCAAAGCTCACATGCTAGAAATGGGGGTAAGTTCAGAGGCAACACTTTTGTTGGTGCACAACAGGGGTCAATTCTAGCTCCTTTACAATTTTCCATTTTTATTAACAAATTCTCTTATGACTAACATCAGTTCCCAGTCTTGCTACATGCAGACAATATGGTTCTGTTCCACTACAGCAACTCCCTTCAAACCCTGGAACACCAATGACAAGTACGCGTTAACTTATTCTCTACCCAGATTACTAAATATACTCTGTAACTCATTCATGAACAAATGCATGATCTCTGGGGCAAATCATAGATTTGCCAAGCTCACCAACTCCTTACTTATAAAAACGGTGGCCGGTACTTAGAAACCTATGACTATGGCTGGACTCATCCTTCACCTTTAATGTTCATCTTTACAAAACTAGACAGAAAACAAATTACTTTCTATCGTGGACCAGAAATATCCCACGTTTTGTCCTATTCTGCTAGATGTGCCATAGGTAAACAGGCCCTTCTGTCATAGCCGGAATGTGGCTTGCCAAAGAATGAGAATGCTATCTAAATCCTTTCAAATAAAATATGTAGATGTATCACTCTGTCTCTTTCACCCAGGCAGAAGTACAATTTCTAACTATAGAAAGAGCCAAATGACTTCCTGTCAGACACTGGCCTGATCTCTTACTGACCTTTAGGTATTTAAACTCCTGCACCATGATTCCTTTACTCCTTTAGTTGCTAAACTCACCCAAAAGTTAGCCTCCTATAGCCTTGAGGCCAGGACCATAGTGAACCGCTGCTTGAAGTCCTATTAATCAGACTTCACTGTTTCACTACACTTGGGACAAAGCTAAGGAAAGCTCTCTCTCTCTCTCTCTCTCTCTCTCTCTCTCTCTCTCTCTCTCTCTCTCTCTCTCTCTCTCTCTCTCTCTCTCTCTCTCTCTCTCTCTCTCTCTCTCTCTTTCTCTCTCCCTTCTCAGCTCAAAGATATCACCTTTTGTCCATCATTCTGTACTGAATTGAAAGCTTACCTTTTAAACCATACTAAATGGAAATGTGAATATTCATGACACATAAAATAAAACCTCGATTTTTATCTGTTCACGTCATAATTCTCAGACATAACATTAGGCTGTCAGTAAGCTATTACTTCAGCTCTTTAATCACCTTCAGCTCTTTAACCACCTTCTTTAACCTTCAAACTGTAACATGCCCATAACACCCATCCCCTCAATCCTCCCCATCTTGTTTTGTAGGAGCTCATTTTTGTACATAATGAATATGTGTAAATATGTATTGCCATGTGAGGTGGTGTAGTAACAGGTTTATGTAGTTATTTAAGTTACTTACTGAATTTTGTTTGAATTTATACAGCTGTAACTCAATATGTCATTATAGGATCTTATACATTTGACTCTTTCTTTACTCCTCTCTAAGTGAAATTGATTCACTGCTGTCAAAGTTCTAACCTAGTAAACAAATAAATACATTACTACTTCTTCTTTTGGCTTTTCCCGGTTAGGGGTCCCCACAGAGGATCACCTGTCTGCTCATGATTGGCAGTGGAGTTTTTACAGTGTCGTGTTGCCAGCCCGGCACCCAACCTTCCACAGAAGGCACACACACACACGCATGCACTCACACCAAGGGCCAATTTGGAGTGTCCAACCCACCTACATAACAAAAGAACCAACTCTAGACCATTGTTTTGCTCATAAACTCATGCCTAGGGCCATTTTACAGTGTCCAATCTATCTACTGCATGTCTTTGGGATGTGGGAGGAAACCAGAGCACATAGAGAAAACCTATGTGACCACAGAGAGGACATACAGACTCCACACAGAAGGCACCACAGCCAAGGATCGAACCGGAGAACCTCTTGCTGTGAGGCAACACCGCTAACCGCTGTACCACTGCCACTGTGGCTACCCTACATAATTAAAATAAAGAAGAGTAAATGGCAAACTGTTCAGAACAAAGTCAATTTTACAGGAATAGCATTCATTAGGGTTGGGAGGGTGTCCTAATGGTTAAGGTGCTTGCATTACAAACACAAGATACAGGGTTTGAGTCTCACAAGGAACAATTGGCTAGGGTTAAAATGGCTCTTAAGGGCAGTTAGCTTATAGGTTCATAGGTTCATAGGTTCATACTAGGCTATCTGCCTGAGGGCTTTTACAAGCCTAGCCCATAGTTTTGTGGCTTAAGCCACCCCTTTAGTATGGGGAACTATACCCATTATTTTGCTGTGCCTCTGTTGAGCAGTGACACTGAGGTAATCCCTGGGGTATATCTGCGATCTCCCATCCATTGGTCAAGATTTCTCTTGAACAAGGCCAGCGAGGTGCTCTGCCTCACATATACCGGGATTTTATTCCACAGCATAGGGAGTCTTTGGGTGATGAATCTATCCCTCCAGCACGTCCTATTAATAGCCGTGTCGAGGTTTAAGCCTCCCGCCCTTGTGGCTCTGACGGATCTAGATTTTTTGAGGTGAAGCATATTCATCAAATCTGGGTTTGACATGGCCTTGTATGTTAGGCAAAGGTCACCTCTGAGCAAGCGGTAAGCGACTGAATAGAGCTGGAGTTCTTTCAGTCGGGCAGCATAGGACAGATGTTTGAGACCCTTTATCCTTTTGGTGAGGAACTTTTGTGGCCTCTCCAGCTGCTGCAAGTGTCGGGTCAGATACATTCCGAATGGGGCATTGTATTCAATCATTGGTCTGATGAGTGATGAGTATAGGGAGACTATGACCTCCCTTGATCTAGATGAGAATCCCTTCATGATAAGCTTAGTACTAATCTATGAACCTATGACTGTAAGTCTCAAACTGGATTTTGAAGATACAGTAAATACAATATTTTGCAAACAGCTTACAATATCTCAGTAACCATTAAAGCTGTTCATATATTTTCAGCAGAATTTTGTTCATTCATCTGTACGCTTTGAAGCTAAGCAGTTTTGTCTTTGTTATTTGGTTGTTGAGACATTTACAGAAATATGAAAAAAATTGGCAATATAAATACTATATGCACAATTCAAATGTAATTTGGACAAATAGATGGGGAATAGTAAAATCGCTCCCAAGTTTATTACCACTGTCTCTCGCAGATAGGGGAAACATGTAAATGTCAGAAGGCATGCTTGTTCAGCCTGTCTCTAGATTATTTGTAAGCAAAACGGAAATGTAAGGTTATGCTTCTTCAGATCCCCACAGATCAATAGCCTAGTTAGTACCTTTGGACCTGTAAGAACATTTTTAATACTTCTGTAGATGCATTTGATTGAGGCGAAGTTTCAGTGCAGTTGTGTTGCCCATCATGTAAGCTTTATGGTAAACCTCTCAATAACTTGTATGTAACATGTTTTTTTAATTATTAATATGAATATGAACAGGCAATATCAGATGTCTAGAGGCATCAGTATGATAAAACAAGAGAATCAGCTGGTGTTATCACTAGGGTTTAATGAGATATGTTTTTTTAGACTTGCAGGACGAGCCCTGTGGCTCACATTCTTGCCCCCAGTTAATAAATTTTTTTCCTCCATACCGGTGAGAGCCATCTGACCCATCAATTCCCTAGAGGAAGCAAGAGTCAAGATTAGGGATCGAGTAAGTCTGCAGATTTTGTGGACTGTAATATCTCCACCCCTTTGGTGGCCTGCAAGCTCTGATATAGCTGGGTTAGGAGATGCATGTGCGCCTCCATGCATCAGCAGCCTCCTGACCAAGTGGCACATTGCTTCCAGTGCACGCATACACAGCTGTTTATACTGCCATCAGTGAACCTTCAGGCCACATTTCTGTAGGTATCACAAGAGCGGTGAGTCAAGTTGCCCCCCTCAACCCCCTCCAGGATGGATGAACTTGTATTGGTCACTCACTCCCTCACTCCTATCCTCCACAATGTGGTTTCTCCAGCACCTGTGCCATTACTCAAACATGGGTTATCTGAATTGCCATTCAGGGTTTTATTTCCCTGTACTACTGGACTTTCAAGGCTTACTAGAACAACTTAAGTTAAAAGAGATATGATGCAGTCAAGAAATATGCTGCATATCCTGAGATGAGCTGTTTTTGTGGTTTCTATTCATATTTCTGTAATGATTTTGTAATGCCCACAAAATTGTTTTGCAGAAGTTCTCTTCAAAATAAAATGTTTGCAACTCATACAGTTGCCCTTTAAAGGTTTTTGTAAACATGACATGATATTGCTGAACAATGCATGGTTGATATATATATATACATATATATATATATATATATATATATATATATATATATACATACACATGTGTGTGTGTGTGTGTGTGTGTGTGTGAGATTATATATATATATATATATATATATATATATATATATATATATACACATACACACATGTGTGTGTGTGTGTGAGATTTTGTGTGTGCATTCACACCCAAGAGCTATGGAAAATTAGTTGAATACTTGTTAAGGTGACATAATGTTGACTCAAATTGATCGACATTATGCATGTTGACATGGTACTACACATGTGCTGAGAATTAATCTTGGCACATACAAAACTTAAAAAAAAATATGAATAAAGCATAATTTTTGGAAGGGAGCAAGCCCCTCTATCCCCCCTCCCACAAATTATATATTTTAACTCCAAGATTGCACACTTCCCAGGGAAAAGTTTATATTCCCCTACCAGGGGATTATTGACACTGCATTTTTCTTAGTCAACCAAATTTTGTCTTGTAAACAGACGTCAAAAAGCCACGGTGGTGCAGCGGTAGCATTGTTGCCTCACAGCAAGAGGTTTTCCCGTTCAATTCTCGGCTGGAGTGTCTTCTGTGTGGAGTCTGTATGTCCTCCCCATGGTCGAGTGGTGTTCAAAAGACATGCATAGAATGGGTGTGCCTTCGCTGAAGGTTGGATGTTGAGCTGGCACCTTGGCACCCATAAAAAATCTACTGCCAATCATTAGTGGACCGAAGTTCCGCTGTGGTGACCCCTAACTGGGAAAAACTGAAAGAAGAAGAACAACAAATATATATATATATATATATATATATATATATATAAAATGAATGGTTGATTATGGAATCAAAGGAGATTACTAGGCTAATGGCCCTAGAACCTTTTTAAGCCTAGCTATACATGCCCCAATTTTTTCAGTTATCACTACCTACAAACTAGAATGGATTTGGTAAATCTCTCTGCCTTTGGGCATCTACAGTTTGTCCCTGTGCATAATGGACACAGGTGACAAGCCAGGGGTGAATTTGTGATTTTCCATCCATTGATCGAAAGTGCATTTGAATAGACTTAAAGAACAGCTCTGCTTCACATGAATGGGGAGTCTGCTCCACAGAAGGGGTAATCTCTGAGATACACACCTGTCCCAAAAGTATATTTTGTTTATGTCACAGACAAGGATTAATCCTTAGGTCATGAAATTCTAGTGCAGTTTGTATTGCAAATGTGTAGCAGATCCATCAGGGCTGGATCAGAGAATGCCTTGTAGGTCAGACATAGATTATCCCTCAGCAGTCTATAGGAGACTGAGTACAGGGACAGGGCTTTGAGGTGGTCCTTATAGGATATATTATTTACACCCAGAGTTATTTTAGTGAGGATCCTCTGTGATCACTCCAGCTGTTTCAAATGCTTGGTCAGGTACAGGATTGCACTAGATTATTGGTCTAATGAGGGCTGAGTATAGTGGCACCATGATGTCCTTAGATCTGGATGTCATGCCCTTACTTACAGGTTGTGACACATAGAAGAATTTTCTCACCACCATGGACACATGATGATCAAAGTTCAAGTTACTGTCAAGCTGAGTTTCCGAGTCCCTTACTATTGGGTCTACTCATAGGATCATAGGAAGTTACTAGGCTAACAGCCCCAGGGCCCTTACAAGCCTAGCCAGGTTCAACCCATGTTCCCAAGGGTGTCCGGTTCAAGAGAGACACAGGTGGAACCCCCAGGGTGAATTTCCGGTTACCCATTTAATCATCTAGATTATTCTTAAATAGGGCTAATTCTTAGGGGAGTGTTATCAGTATTGTAATTTGCAGTGGTGGTCATCTTCCCAAAGGGTATAATTAAGCACGTTTTTCACTGTTAGGCCATGATTCTGGTACCAGTCATTTATCTTTGTCAGACCCTCCTTGAGGATATCTACATCTTTGGGGGATTCAATGATTACACCCAGCTTGCAGTCATCAGCAAATTTGGTCAGCCAAAGGTACTAACATTTGCCTTGACTTCAGAGAAGTATATTTTAAACAGAACAGGTCCCAGTACTGAGCCCTGTGAGACATCACTAGTAACAGGCCTTTTGATGTTGGTGGCTTCCCCCACCCTAACTTCATGTGTCCTATCCATGAGCCACGTGGCTGTCCCATCGGGTGACATAGGGATTCATGCCTACATTTATGAGTTTGTCTATGTTACCCAAGTGAGGTATTGTGTCAAATGCATTTGTCTGGCCGAGGTAGGCAGTATACACCATTTTGATCTTGTCCATGGCTCTTATGAATCTTCACAAAGAAGTCCACCAGGTTTAGTAGGCATAACCTGCCATTGACAAAACTAAACTGGGATGGTGTTTGAGTATTTCCTATGTCTTTATCAAGTCTATGATAATTATTTTCAGTGCCCTGCATATAAGACTAGTTAAATTATGGGTCTGTAGTTCCCTGGGTCTGTTGATGGTTCCCCTTTATGTAGAGGGATCACCATTGCAATCTTCCATTCCCTAGGGATGAAGCCTGTCTAGAGGCTCTGGTTCAACAGATATTTTAGTGGGTCTGGCAGGTTGTGTTTCAAACTATTTAGGAGGCATCCTGGAATATTATCAGGACACATTGATCAGTGTTTTTAGCTTTGGAGAGTAAAGTGAAGACCAGTTATTTAGTGATAGTTTACATGTCACCTGGTCGACATACAAAACATGCACCACAACATGTCAAGCGTCCATTATACAGTACAAACAACACATTGACACTTAGTACATCAAAAAAAGAAAAAGATTTATGCACTACTCAAAACTCGACTAGATTCAGCTCAAATCTGTCTGAATAGTGGTAGTATTATGGGAAGGCATTTTTACACTAGATGTAAACATAAGTTTGTACATTCGTAAACCAAGAAAAAAAAATTAAATACTTTTATATTATGTTTGTTTTCTGTATTAGATGTTAGCCTAAGCCTTACTAACGGACTCTGTATAAGTTTTTTATGTATAACCCTATATAAGTTTTTTTTATATACAATCTAAATAATGTACTGCAAATCATGTTACTACTGCATTTAATTGTATGTTATGTCATTGCCTGTGCTTGGAGCTTTTCTCCCTGGGCCTCTGCTGAAAATGGACATATATCCAGTTGGACTAGCCCGGTCAACAAATGTAAAATAAAATAAAATAAATAAATAAATAAATAAAGTTAAGATGTATGTTAGGGTTACGTGCAGGGACAGGGTTAGTTTTAGCACAAATTACTAAGGTAGGCAGGGGGCTTTTTAACATTTAAAAAGCCCTTCCCATAACACTCTCACTACACAAGAGAGCTCAGACACTCACCACATGCACATAAACACATGCACACATACACTAAATCTGTCCTCTACCTAACCCTGACCCTAACCCTAAGCACTCACAACCACACATGCAAACTTAATCTATCCCTTTCTAAGGCATTTTTGCCGAGGTGCAAGAGGTGTTGTAATAAAATTTAAAAATAGAGTTTTGAGTTACTGTACTTTGGTTGTTTTTATTATTTTTGCTCCTAGTAGTGGTTCATTTTAATCTATCCCCTTACCTAGCCCTTACTTTAATCCCAACCCACACACACACACACACACACACACACACACACACACACACACACACACACACACACACACACACACACACACACACACACACACACACACACACACGCACACACACACACACACCTAGCATATATCCCACATACCTTTTTTGTCAAAGTAAACATTGACAAAATGTCAATTTGATAAACTGGACATTTGCACAAACAACTCTCCACTTCTGCCTGACGACCAAAGCAACAGTCAAGACAGACACACAACATTCATATATAATATCTATATCTATATATATATAGAGCCATAGATACAGATATTATATTATGTATAATATAGCTTGCTTTAATGTACACACGCACACACACACATGCACACACACACAAATGCACACACACACACACACACACACACACACACACACACACACACACGTATGCATAAATGGATAGCATGATCTTTCTTTTGTTTTGCTACCTAATTTAAATAGAAGGAAATTAAGGTGTGAGAGTTAGGTCAAATAAAGAATTGGTAAAGTTGGTGAGAGTGGAGGAAGCACAAATAAAATCTCAATGTGACTCATTTACAGTTGTAATATCTGTCTGTCTTTCACTCTATTATTGTAGATGATGTAACCGTGGTGATTAAACTGTTTCAATATGGCAAAGTGTTTGAGTTTCAAGCACACAGACACAGACACACACACACACCCAAACACACACACACACACACACACACACACACACACACACACACACACACACACACACACACACACACACATCTGTAACAATCTCTAAAAAAATGTTTTCAAATTAAGTTACAAATGATGCTTTCCAGATCACTCTGTTATCTCAGAATGCTTCCCTGGAAAGCCTTATTGCCTATACATACAACTTCTGACTTGCTTAGGCCAGGTCATGTGACAGTCCACATTTAAGAACTGATTTCACCAATTTGGAACACAATTCAAAAGTACAATTTCTGAATTTCTGCAGAATTAAACATTTAAATTTTACCTAACAGTGCATGAGTATTGTAACTGCAACTCTGCTCCAGTTCTGATTTGGCACAACTTCTGGAAGACTTTGGCTCTAATATGAGGAATGACCAAAATACCTGGAGGGTCATGAGCTGCAGTAACCATGCCTTTTAAATGCCACACCTTATGAGGAATGCAATTAATGTTATCTCTCAACAGAAAGCAAGTGATGTAACACACTATCTAAAGATATTTTACAACATAAATTAATAATTTGCAGTGCTCTTCAGTTCATAAGAACCCTACAAGGTGTAATGTATTTGATTCTACTGTTCCTTAAATTTGCACTGCCATCACAGGCCACACATTTTCATCACAGATTATCTTGCATGTTTTGGTGAAGAGCTAGAGAGAGATTTAGAATGAAGGGGCTTGCCTGATCTGAAACCTGAGTGGCAGATTGTGTTTGGACTTTTATTCATTGCCTGTCCATAACAAGCACTATTGTACAGCACAAGGAAGCTCGTAAGTGAACTTTGCACCAGATAACCTTGATCATAAGGTCAATAATTAACTTAGTACTCATGTAAATAGACTTAGGAATATATGTTCTGAACACCTAAGTTAAGAGAGGTGTTGATTTGATAACAGATTACACTTTAGTGGCAAATTGGGTGAAATGCCTAGGACAGTTGATGTACAGACTCAGAAACCCCAAATGTGTAATGGCTGTGTGCTGAGAATGCCTAGTCCTAGCTTCTTTGTGGGGATGCATTCAGCCCACACCTCTTGAGCAGCTTTTCCCATATACATTTATTTATTTATTTATTTATTTATTTATTTTACATTTTACATGAGGAGGTTGGGAAGGTAAAGTCTGAATGGACCCTATCCAAGTACTCAATTCCAGCTTTTTATTTGAGTGTAATGATCTGTGGCCGAAAGGGGTTAAGTTCTTATCATGGCAGTAACAGTCATACTTCCTGACTGGCATGGACACCAGCAGGGAGGGAAGTCATCAGGAAATGCTAACAGAAGGTTTCTAAATTTAAGTGAGAAGAACCAACAGGCCAAAAATGCAGTAGCCACAGCAGCTGAGAATGTGAAGGAGCATGTATAGGATGAGTTTAACAAGACAATGGAGAATGCCTCTTATATTGCCATAAACGGTTCGGGTAAACCACTCCCAATCAAAGAGGAGGCAGCATATTAGCCACTGTACAAATCAAGAATATAAAAAAATGGCTTTGAACTGGAGACACTGACAGGATGTGCTAAGAATTGTATGAGGAATGCCTGAATCCTGTTGATGTGCTCTTCTCTGAGGATGCACTGCCAAAAGCAGATAATGATTGTTGGATCAATTTATGTAAATTAGATAAGTGTGATGATTAAAAATTTCCAATATGGCAAGGCTAGAGAAGTGGATGACATTCATCCAAAAAGGGTAATAGCTTTGGATCCTATAGGAGTGGCACAATTAGCACCACCTTTTTATAGGGTTGAGTGGAAGTCTGGGACAGTACCTCTGGGACGGCAAACTGGAATAGTGTTTTCCATGTTCTAAAACCAGGACCACACAATGTGTTCCTACTACAAAGGGCTCATGCTCATCATCCTTCCCGGAAAAGCCTTCCCCAGAGTGTTGGAAAGGAGAGCTCATCAGTAGTCAACTCTTAGTTTCAGTAGAAAAAAAAGACCATCCAGTTGTCAATCCTCTGAGTCAAGATGAGTAATGTAGATTCCGTCCTGGTCATGGAAGAAGGGATCAGCTCTTCGTTCTTGTACCAATATTGTAAGGGGTTAGAGGAGTTTACCAGTACTGTCTATATTTGTTTTGTGGACAAAGAGAAGTAATATGAGCATGTACCCTTAAAAGGCTTATGAGAGGTACTAAAACACTCCATCATCCTAGAAGTATTGTTGCATATCATTCAGTCATTGTATTTAAGCATAAATAATTGTGTCTGCGTTCTATGAATTCTGCTTTTTACATTCAAGATGGGCACAGGGCTCCACCAAGGGTGCCCCCCCCCCACCTGGTTATCATTGGACAGGATATCATGGTGCAGGCAAGGTCTGAACAGCACCCAGTCTTGGAATGTAAATATTGCATCTTCATTGATTGCAGATGATGATGTCCATCCAGCTTCAAATCACTGTGAATTCTATTGTACAGTGGAGTGTTTTATTGTTGAAAGTGAAGTTTTTGTGATGAAACTCAACACCATTAAGTCAGAGTTCATGGTTCTCTCCTGCAAATTGGTAGACTGCTGTCTGCAGGTTAGGGAGAAGCAATTACCTTAGGTGAATTGTGTTGCTCATGTGTGAAGGTAGAAGGGATCAGGAGACTAACCAGAAGCTGTACTGCAGGCATTGTCCTGGGCTGGCGTAGTGAAGCTATAGTTTAACCACAGAATGAAACTTTTACTTTACCTTTCATCCTATACCCTGATTGATACTTACGGTCATGAGCTGTGGGTAGTGATCAATGGATAATGTTGTTGATGTAAGCAATAGAAATGGGGATCCCTCATAGGGTTGCTGGACCAAATCTCCATGATAAAATAAACTCAACCATTTAGAAGAATTTTTGGATTAAAACTGCTGTTTCCCAGGATGAAAGAAGTTATTTGCATTAGTTTGGAAACATTGTGACTATCCCTTCCCAGCACCTTCTATGGGAGGTGTACCAAGGCAGACAAAGGACAAGTTGGATGAATTATATCACCCAGTTTGCCTGGGAACACATGTGAATCCCACAGGATGAGCCAGAAATTGTTTCTGGAATGAGAAAAGTCTGGTCTGTCCTGCTCATTTTGCTGCCACTGTGACCCTCATTAGAGCAAGTGGTTTACAAAACTGATAACTGGATGGAAGATGGCATTTTAGCCTATCTGTAAAAAAGCCTGTGACTTTCTAGAAAACATTCATGACTGGTACTTTACATTTTTTTCCCATAATCAGGAATGAACTTGCTTTCCCTCTATAGCAGTTAAATGAGACATGGCCTGTTTCATTGACTATGTTAAAGGAAGTTTTAGAGAGCTATAAATAAGCTGGGTCAAATAGATGGCTGTTCTGGACACAAGCTATTAGGGGGCACAATTGGCAGGTGCGATGGATGGTGCAGGAGTGCAGTATTAGCCTCATAAATGAATGTTGATACTAGTGCTCAGTGTGGTGACTTAAGAAAAGCAAACTGTTTGTGATATTTCTAGCAAGTAGCTCACTACAGTTTCTGAGAAAAGAGCATTTTTTTGTTTGTTTTTTTTTATCTTGAGAAGACATTTTTGGAGCTCCTCAACTTTGGAACTGCACATGGAAATACAAGAACATTGCCTCTGGGTGCCCTTCACTGAAGCCATTCCCAGCACTCCTTAATGTCTCACCTCTGCCCCCACTAATATAAGCATTGTAAGCCTAGAAGAGCAACTTGTTTGGAGTTTACTACATGGCTAATCTCTGAATATTGAAGTATTACACAATGAATGAGGTCATCCCCTGTCCAGGAGCAACAAGCCTTTTGTAGTACACTGGAAAGAAAAAAAACATCTTATGGAAATGTTGCATTTTAGTAGTCAGCTTTTGTTTTTTTTATTTCTTCCATTTCCTATTGGGTGTTATTTTGTGTATTCATTTAAAGGACTGTCACAATAATTGCACGAAGTGTTAAAATAACACTTAAATAACATCCTAGTTATCTGTCAGGAAAGGAAATTTAAGTAAAAGTTATAAAAATGCCAATGTCAACTCAAGGAACTCTAAGATACATGGAGGTTGTGACCTCTTCTGGA
Organism: Protopterus annectens; assembly: GCF_019279795.1. Classification (NCBI taxonomy): domain Eukaryota; kingdom Metazoa; phylum Chordata; order Ceratodontiformes; family Protopteridae; genus Protopterus; species Protopterus annectens. Next base: position 267,558,552 of record NC_056745.1, on the reverse strand, counting down.
CCTTATTTTTATGTATGTAACTGTTGCATCATGTCAGCAGCAGATAGATGAACAGAAGTTTTGCTTCAATATTCATCATGTTGGAAAAAAAATAGAAAAGACAGGGATGACTCACTGAAGAGAGTTAGACAATAACCCTAGTGTAGGTCACAGGATGCAACAGAACAGAAATCTGAATTCATTACACATGTTGCCAAATTAAGTTAAAGTGTACACAATGGTTTGAATGTAAGCAGTGTGTTACAGACATAAATTTGCAAGATAAACAACATCAGTTAGACAATAGGTATTCTGTTACTGTACAAAGAAGCAGGAAACTACCAAGAGTTAATTAACATGACAAGAGGCCAACAGCAAAACACAATAAAGGAAATGAACATCAAGCATCTTAAACTTCACGAAGAACACCATCACTACAGTCTTAAAAACAGAACAGGATGAAAAAAGGAAGGGAAGGCAGCATTTTGTGAGAAGTGCTTCCACTTTTTTAATGAGATTGATTAGATGTTTTATTAACTCGTGTTCTGAAAGCCACAAAGACTTCTGTTGCCTTTTAAACTCATGGGAGGTCTCCTACACACACACACACACACACACACACACACACACACACACACACACACACACATAGTATCTTACTTTCTAGGCAGATCTGCTTTGCCATGAAGGTAATTTAAAAGGCTCAACAACCAAAGGTACTAGTGGGAAACAGTATTTACCTTTAAAATTGCTCCTGACACTCAAATTAATCAGGTATGTGGTGTCAGAGCTTTGGAGATCAGCCCACAGAGCAGAAACAACCCTGCAGAAAGCACTTTCTTAAACAGAAAGAAACATCTAAATTGAAGCATTATAAACAGACAGAAAAATGGAAAGCAAAACAAAGGTGTGTGCCTGTACAATTAGATAAGCCTCAAGGAGCTGATTATATGCAAATATATTATCCTAGTGCTGAAGTTACTAGGAATGTTCATACAGCAGCTGCCTAAAACAGGCAAATAATAGATCAAGAACCACAGCACAAAAAGAAAAGGTGCTTATATTATCAATCTAAGGAGCCAGCTCTTCGGTGGGTGGGCAAGGGATTACACAGGATTAGGAAAAATAATCACATTTTAAATTTTTTCCCACATACTTACTATTATCTGTCAGTTTAGTATAGAAGATTAATAAAATGAGTTAATAAAAAGCTCCAACCAATCCTGTTTGATCCTCTGTCTCTGCTCCCATACTGTATGACTGAGCAAGTGATATAACCATAAATGCTTCTTGGTTAATCTCTGAAGAGACATTTGTGCCATAGGACATTACTTGACAACAAATTATTAAACATAGTCTATAGCGAGTGTATGTTCTAAGACATGTGGTCAGTAAGGAATGCAACCATGAACATAATGACATTGTGCTCCCAAAACTCTTCACACCTTTAATTTATATATGACCCGCAGAAGTAACATCAGGAACCATTATTACATTTTAATTTTTTTTTTGTTAGAGATGATAAAATGTTGTAGCTGTTACCACTGCTGCCTCACATTGCATGCCTCTCTACATCATTTCTTAGCTGGTGTGCTCTCTGTGCACAGTCTGCATGTCATCTCTGTGTCCATCTATCTATTTTTTTTTTGGGGGGGGGCTACAATTTCCTTCCAAATCCCAAAGATATGTTGTAGGTGAATTAAGGTTCCTTCAAAGTGTTCAAACATGTGTGTGTGTAAGTGACTGAATGCATCATGAATTTTTTATGATGTCTAGTAACTGTTATAAAATTCACTTCACAACAAATTATCATAAAATATGTGCACACAAACATAACTCAGACGCACACACACACACACACACACACACACACACACACACACACACACACACACACACACACACACACAATCAGCATTCCCTGCTAACTTCTCATAGTGTGAGTATCCAAACCAGCACAAACACACACGGACATATGTACACATCCATTCAACCCCCACCATGCTCCTATAGATGTGTATGCATACTACACATCCACACACATATACTAAAGACACACACATCCATGGCTGCTCTATACTTAATAGTAGTCACTGAACAATTAACAAGTAGTCTTATAGGAGTGAATAGGTAAGCATCTTCAAAAGACAGTGTTTACAAGTTGAGGGTTGGTATAGCAAATGAGGTGATTACTTTACAGACATAAGGTGCAGGGTTTGATTCTCACTTTTGTGGAAAAATGGCTAGGCTTATAATGCCCCACAGGGGCAACTAGCCTAGTACCTTCCTATAAGAACAGTATTTTGTGGGGAGAAGTCGGAATTTTGGTTAAGGTCCTTACTGCAGACATACAAGGTACAGGACCAGTTGGCATAATGGTTAAGGTCTTCACCTCCTGTGCACAAGGTAAAAGGTTTGATCCTGACCTCTGACCAATGGCTGTTTGGAGTTTGCATGTTCTCCCTGTGTCTCTGTGGGGTGCCTCCCATCTCCAAAAAACATGCTGAGTGTTTCCACGTCAAACTCAGCAATGAATGGAGCTGTGCAAACTCACCAATGAATGGAGTTGTGCAAACTCACCAATGAATGGAGTTGTGGGCAGCTGCCCCATAAGGAAGAGTTGTACAGACCAACTGCTTTAAGGCACCTACTGTGAGGTACAGTATGCTGACGATAGGAGAACATGGATCACAGACTGCATGTTGTGGCAGAGCTAGCGACTCAACGGTATAAAAATATGGCTCTAGGTGATTTGGTCATATTGAGTAATGTCACCAAATGGGCATGGGTAGTTACTGGTGATATGTGGGTTGAGGACCTGACCTATGCCAGGGACCCATGCTACAGGTGGGAGGGAGGGGTGTATGTTCTCCTTTTGGCTGGTGTGTGCTCACCATAATGCTCAGTAGTCCTGTGTCAATATCTAGTGGTGGTGTCTAGTTGCCCAGCCTGGGTTACCTGGAATAGCTCTGTTGAGTGAAAACTGGACATAAAACCAATCAACCTGCCAAACATGAATAAGAATTGCTACGCTTAATGTGGGTTCACTGACAGGATGCAACTTGGAAGTGGATGACATGATACGGAGGAGGCTGGACATCCTATGTATCCAACAGACATGATGGAAGGGCAGTGCCACAAAGCCACTTGGCTTGGGATCCAGAGTCTACTACTCAGGAGGTTGACAGACTAGAGATGCTGTGGGAATTGTGGTGAGGAGGCTTCAGAAGGCAGTGAGGATATCATCAGAATTAGTGACAGATTCATGGCAATCAGACTCCAGTGTAATGATAGGGCAATATTCATAATCTCAGCATATGCCTCACAGCAGGGTTGTGATATTGAGGAAAAGAGTGCATTTAGAAAGCAGTTGCAGGATCTACTAGATAAAGCAGGGCAACATGAATTGATGTTGATAATGGGTGACTTGAATGCACATATCGGGACAGACAGAACAGGATACAAGGACTGTCTAAGTCCACATGGATGGGGCAACAGGAATAAAGAAGGAGAGGCCATTCTAGACTTCTGTCTAGCAAATAGCTTGATAGTAGCCAACACATGGTTCAGAAAGAGAGACAGTCGCAAGATCACATACAAGAGTGGCCAACATGCAACTCAGGAAGACTTCTTCCTAGTAAGGAAAAGGCACTGGGGGATAGAATCCGTGATTGCAAAGTCATCTCCAGTGAAACAGTCAGCCTACAGCATAAACCACTGGTTGCCACAATCAGCTGCAAGCAGTGGACAAAGAAGGTTCTAAGGTCAACAGAGACCAGGCTGAAAACATGGAAGTTAACTGGAGAGAAAATACAATAGTTCAAGAAATTACTCAGGGCTCTAGCACCCCAAGAAGAGAAGGAAATAGATGGAGTTGAAGAAGAATGGTAGCACCTCAAAACAGCATATGTGAGGACTACAGAACAGATTTGTGGCCAGAACAAGACATCAGAGACACTCTACCAACTTCTGGAAAGTGACTCATTAGGTGGCGCAAAGAAAATTATATCAGGTTGCAAGGCAAAGACAGAAAGATACAAACACCCTTCATAAGGGATGCCAGCAACAACTGCTCACCAGTCCACAGGACATCAAAGGCAGATGGAAGGAGTATCTCCAGCAGCTTCTGTATGAAAAAAAAAACACAGAAGCTGTACTGCCCCAGAAACAGCCTACAGTGAGAGAAGAAGAGGAGCCTACCCTAGAAGTAAGGATAGCACTAAAAAATGACGTCAGGGAAAGCAGCAGGCTCAGAAGAGGTCACAGCAGATATGATAAAGATGCTAGGTGAAATAGGGGAGAAATGGCTCCTGAGGGTACTCATAGCAGTGTGAAGAGAAAGGCATATTCCAGATGACTAGAGAATAAGCATCCTCTCTGGTTTCGCTGGTTTCTTTGCATTCCACCTGGTTTACACCCCTTGTGCTATCCCCCTCCCCCAGTACTATGTCTATATTAGAATCCTGCTGAGCATGGAGCCATCTTTAAATTTCTAGTCTCTCACAAGGACACAATCGCTCTTCAGCAATTGAATTCTGCTTGCTGATAAGCCATTAGACCTCAGGAATTTGTTTAAAGTGTTCAGATTTCTAAATTTACACTTACTTTTTGCTGCCCATTACTCTTGTCTTGGTGGGCTCTGCCCCGCTCCGCTCACCCTCGCTAAAGCTTAGGCTCTTTTCACTCCCCTGCCCTGTTCCCAATTCCCTCCTGCCGCCACTACCTCTACATTTATAGTAATTGCAACCACACCCACAGCTCAACCTCACATCACCTCCACCAATCACAGCTCCTCAAGTCAGATCACATTACACCACATCCACTTGCTCCACCACAAAATACTCCCAACCACTCTCATTCCCACTAGGCATTATTACATCATCCCACACTACTTACGCATCCACATATAGTGCAACCCTATAATTCCTATCCACACCTCCATCTAGAACCAACTTAAACTTTATAACCATGACCATCACACAACTAAGTCTAGTCTGTCTTCTCATAATTCTTTATAACTCCACAAGTTATCACTCTAGCAATATCCCTAAACTTAGGCGCACAACATTATATTTTGCACTCTCATATACAGACACTGCACATTATAATAATACCTGTACACAATTGTTCAAGAACTACATAGCAGACCAATTCAGAACTAAACACATATGCTTTCTTTCCTACTCCAAAAAAACACAAAACTTTCTCACACTCATCACCAAACTCCAACATCTATGTCACCATTTTAACACCAGGCTCATCATAAGTGGGGACATCCACCCCAACCCAGGCTCAAATCCATCCTGTCCAACACAAACTGCTCCAACACAATTGTCAGAACATAATACCCCCACTATCTTCATCCCTGGGCAAATCAACAACAGCAGCAAGACCAAACATCCTTTAATGCTTAATATTAATATTAGAAGTATCAAAAATAAAATGCTTGAACTCCAGGCCACAATAGCACACTACTCCCCCGACATAGTTGCTTTAACAGAAACCTGGCTAAATAAAAACATAGCTAACTCAGAATTTCTCCCTACCAGCTACAATATCATTAGACAAGACAGACCACTTTGTAAAGGGGGGTGGAACTGCCTTACTGTATAAGTCCAACTTAACTTTATGTCAAATACCAAACTCCTACCCTTCCCTCAATAATTGGGACATACTTATCTCACAACTTCAACTTCACCCTAAAAGGTCATCACCACAATTGTGATCTATATTCCCCCTGGTAATACACCTGTTAGCCTTGAAGACTTCTTATCCTGGTGTTCTTCCACATACTCACAAGAAACCCTTATTCTGGGGGATTTCAACCTAGATTGATTCACTTGTATATCAAAACCACCAAGTAATCTAATAAATCTCCATGGCTACCAGCAGCTAGTCCAAATTCCAACTAGATGTAATAAAAAATCTAAAAGAGAATCCATCCTTGACTGGTTCCTAACTAACAACCCCACATTGTACCCCCACACAGGCAGTCTCCCAGACACCTTAAGTGACCACAACATAATATACCTTATACATAGTAGAACAAGCATATGCAAAACCACTAACTATAAATCCACTAGAAACACAAAAAAAATTCTCCCCTGAGGTCCTCAATACTTTACTCTATAACTGTGACTGGACACCCCTAAAATCCCTCCCACTATACCAGGCTGTAGCATATTTCAATAAAACATTTCTACAACACCTAGACACTGTTCCTCCATTGTGCAAAATCAAGGTTAGAACCTCTACAAACCCCTGGCTCAGTAAAGAAACCAAACAAATCCTAAAGTCCAGAGATACTGCCTGGCTTTACTATAAAAAAAAAACAAAGAAACGCAAAGCCTAACTAAGTACCAAGAACTGCGCAACTGTGCAAAAAATTCATTAAACTGGACAAAAAATCATACTACACAACATTACAAACTAAATACCAACACAACCCCCCCATAATTTTGGAAAAATACTGAAACCCACCCAAAAGGCTACCTCCAAACCAACCACCACAACACTAAAGTTCTCATTGATTCACAGTTCAGCTCCCATTTTGTGAACTCAGTTCTATCCTTAGTATCACAGGACAGTTCCAACCTCACTATCCCCCCCAACACAAATAACACTAATACAAGCTTTACCCTCAAAACAGTTTCCCCTACTTCAATCAAAAGCATCCTCTCCAAACCAAAAACCTCAATAGCAGCCGACCTACTTCCCAGCTATTTCTTGAAACTCACAGCAGATGCTATTGCTATCCCAATCTCCACTTTCATAAACAGATCAGTTGTTGAAAACTATGTGCCCAAGCTCTGGAAAATATCCTATGTTACACCCATACATAAAGGCGGGACCTCCACTGAACTGAATAACTACAGACCCATTGCTATACTCTTCTCCCTGGCCAAAATCCTAGAAAAATGCATCCATACCCAGGTGCTGAAATATCTCCTAGACAGCAACATCTTGTCACCTACTCAACATGGTTTCAGACCTGCCCATAGTACCACTACAGCCCTCCTCTGCTTCACAGACACAGTAAACCATCTCAAAAATGAAAGCCTGCAGGTGTCATGTCTTTTTTTGGATATGTCCAAAGCATTTGATACAGTCTCACACCAAATCCTGCTAAACAAACTAAACCAATATCACCTATCAAATTCCACTCTTTCCTGGTTCCAAAGCTACTTAACTGACAGGTACCAAGCTGTGAAATGGGAAAATTCTCTCTCTCCTCAGCTGCCCATAACTATAGGAGTCCCACAGGGTTCTTTCTTAGGACCACTATTATTCACAATCTTCACAAATGACCTCCATACCTCCACACAGCATGCATCTATAATTCAGTATGCAGATAATACTACCTTAATCTGTGCTGCCCAAAACATTGCCACCCTCCTGCAAACAACTCAACTAGCATTCTCTGACATTGAAAACTATCTTACCAAAGCCCAACTTATCCTCAAACCAAAGAAAACTCAGCTTATGATTATAACCAGTTCTAACAAAAACACTGATAACAATCAATTCACTATCTACTCCACAAATGCTACTCCAATCACCCCAGTGGCACAGGCTAAGCTATTGGGAATAACCATAGACTCACACCTAAAATTAGATAGTCATCTCAACTTAACTATTAAAAAAGTACATGCCAAACTGGGATCCCTCTATCGTATCAAACCATTTCTTACCAACAACACAAGATCAGCCATTCCTCGCTCCCAACTTCTATCCACCCTACTCTATGCATCTCCCATTCTGACTAATCTCAACAAAACTGAACTAAGCAAAATGGAAGCCTGCTATAACAGAATTGCCGGCTTTGCTGCAAATTGCTCATATAGAACTCATCATTGTACTGCTTTGAGACAGCTCCACTGGCTTGAACTGCTGAACCTCCTAACCTACAATCAGCTCTGCCTCTGTTATTCTATCTATTACCTCCCCAATAAGTGTTCTGCCCTCAAAGACCTAGTACAACATCACTCAACCAAAAGGCCTCTTAGATCATCAAGCAAACTACTACTAGAAGTCCAAGTTGAGCAAAGCGGAGCCAAAGGCTGGTAGAACGTACCACTTCTTTATTGCACAAATCCAAACACTCGACAGCACATTAACGCTTTACAGAAACAACCAGCATTTTCGTTTCAAATGACTTCTTCAGATGAACAGAATGCATATCATACAACACTCCCAGCTTTATATATAGTCAAGTTAATTATCTAAAATTATTCAATAAACCAATGAAGTAATTGAGTGACTGATATTACCAATCTTTTTCTTTTTACATACTTAAAAAACCTAACCTAAAAAGCTCCATATTTTGTTAAAAACAATCCTAAAAATACTATATCCTAAATATTATTAATTTTCCTAATACATATTAAAACCACATAAATACTCTTATAATACTCTTACTAATTAATAATAACATCTTCAGTTTCCTAATACATATTAAAACCACATAAAAGCTCTTATAGTACTCTTACTAGTTAAATAATAAATTTATAATAATAACATTTTCAATGTAATACATCAAAAATAAGTCAGTGAGAATAACAGTTTATATCAATATTGGGTGTTAACCATGAAGGAATAAAGGAAAAATTACAAACAGGAATCATTAAATAAAATTATAAACTGTTATTCTCACTGACTTATTTTTGATGTATTAAATTGAAAATGTTATTATTATAAATTTATTATTTCACTAGTAAGAGTACTATAAGAGCTTTTATGTGGTTTTAATATGTATTAGGAAACTGAAGATGTTATTATTAATTAGTAAGAGTATTATAAGAGTATTTATGTGGTTTTAATATGTATTAGGAAGATTAATAATATTTAGGATATAGTATTTTTAGGATTGTTTTTAACAAAATATGGAGCTTTTTAGGTTAGGTTTTTTAAGTATGTAAAAAGAAAAAGATTGGTAATATCAGTCACTCAATTACTTCATTGGTTTATTGAATAATTTTAGATAATTAACTTGACTATATATAAAGCTGGGAGTGTTGTATGATATGCATTCTGTTCATCTGAAGAAGTCATTCGAAACGAAAACGCTGGTTGTTTCTGTAAAGCGTTAATGTGCTGTCGAGTGTTTGGATTTGTGCAATAAAGAAGTGATACGTTCTACCAGCCTTTGGCTCCGCTTTGCTCAACTTGGATTTTGTGTTTGGTTGGATTTTTTGAGCAACTGTTTCCATCGTTATTTTACTACTAGAAGTCACCAACAGCTACAATAGCTTTGGAGACACTATATAGTAGTTTAGTGGCTAAAAAATGAAACTCTCTCCCCACTAGCATGCAAAACACACCGTCCAAAGCCTCCTTTAAAAACCTCATTAGGCAACATCTCAAGCAAAATTGGCAGTGCCATGACTGCTCCCCAGGCTAGTGAAAGCGGTATAGTACACATACTAAACCTAGAGTACTTGATAATAGTTTTCAGTCTTACTCACAAACACTGGCTAGTGTACATTGTATGGGGTCTATATTATATTCTCAAAAGCCGACGATATCGAAGCTGATATTGTCGACATGAGAATAGCGAAAATTGGAAATCTTCGTAAGGGGAGAGTTCCATTTACTGCAATGTAGTGCAGTCTCGGAGTTGGTATATTTAAGTAATGGGAGATGTAGGGGGTGCAGGGGGGCTTTCCCCCTGCTTAAACCCCTTAGGGTACTTTTTTGTTGTTTTTTTTTTTTTTGCTGTTGTTTTTATAAGTTTGATGTTTGAAGATTTTGACCATATGGTGTCGACCATATGATGTTCAATGTTTTCAACCGTTGATCTTATAATATAGACCCCCAATGTATGTACTGTACCTGTGTACTATGTATGTATTCTACCTATGTTCCAAATTTCAGCTGTACACCACAAATCTATTAATTACCTTTATTTTTAAATTAATATTTTCTTGTTTGTTCTCTCCAGTGTAACTGTTGATGTGCTGCATACCACTATATAAAACATGTCTAATTTAATTTGTGTGTATACTGATCATGTCTAAATGTCTAAATGTATCTGTAATTTTTCTATCTGGAGCTTTTCTCCCCAGGCCTCTGCTGAAAAAGGGCCTTTTTGTCTCAGTCAGGCACCCCCAATTAACAAATGTAAAATAAATAAATAAATAATACTTGTGCCAGTGTACAAAAACAAAGGGGACATCCACAACGGTGGGCAGTACAGAGGAATCAAACTTCTATCATATTGCATGAAAGTTCTAGACAAGGTGATTGATAAATGGATACGCAGAGTAGTAGAATATAAGATGGGACCTGAACAGTTTGTATTCAGATCAGGATGCAGCACAACTGTCCCAATGTTTGCAGTGAGACAGATAGTTGAAAAGAAGCTAGAGATGAAGAAAAAGTCCAACTGGGCATTCCTTGATGTGGAAAGCATATGACAAGATCTTAGGAAAGCTGATTTGGGCAGTACTCTGGTGGTTCAAAGTCCCAGAAACACTGGTAGAATTAGTACAGGCTATCTACAAGGACCCAATGACTCAAGTATGAACAGTGTGTGGCCTCACAGAGTGTTTACAAGTGGGAGTGGGTGTACACCAGTGTTCATCTCTGAGCTCACTGCTGTTTATACTGGTGATGGACTACATTAGCTAACAGGTTGGAGGGGACAGATCAACAAAAAGTTGCTGTATGCAGACAATGTGGCATGACAGGAAGACTCTGAGCAAGAACTTCAGCAAAGGATAGGCAAATGGAATGCAAAACTGAAGGCACATGAGATGAAATTAAACACATATAAGACAGTGGTAATGGCAGCACCTGGAGAAATCAGAAGAAGCTAAGAACTGAGATAGAAGGGAAGATAATGGAACAGGTAAACAGCTTCAAGTATCTGGGAGGGGTGGTTGAGGATAAGGAAAGTCTGACTGAAGAGGTCAAAGCTAGGATCAGAGGGACTGCAGCAAACTGGCATAGAGTGTCAGGTGTAGTCTATGACAGAAGAATGCCAAAGAAGCTGAAAGGTACGGTGTAGAAGACAGTGATCCAACCAGTACTACTGTATGGTACAGAAACCTGGGCAGTAAAGGCAGAACAGCTGAAGAAGTTAGAGGTGATGTAAATGAAGTGCCTGAGAAGGGTGGTAGGATGCACAGTGTGGGACAGGCAAAGAAATGAGAACATAAGAGCAGAAGCCAAAGTAGCTCCAATTGCAGAAAAGATCAAAGAGAACAGATTACGGTGGTTTGTACGTGCAGAAAAGCAGAAGACAATCTGGTGAGGAAGATTTGGGACATACAGGAAGATGGTAAGAGGAAATGAGAACATCCAGCAAAGAGGTGGATGGATTGTGTGAAAGAAGATCTGTGACCGTCAGGCACGAATGTCGAAGAAGGCAGGAGAGTGGCATTGAATCGAAAGAGATGGCAACAGTTAACAAGATTCCCTCACCCTGTGTAGAAAATGGGAAAAAGGGGGCCGATGATGATGATATAAGGTACAGGGCTTGATTCTTACCACTGATTATTGGCTAGGTTTGTAATAGCCTACAGACGGATAGTCTAGTAATTACCTATGAACCTATAAAGTTGGTTATCAGTTTAGAGTATAGACTTTGGCATAATGGTTAATGTGTTTGCATACCTGTAAGAACTTTTTCCTCCTAGAAATAAAAAGTAACCTGTCAGACAGGAGACCTTGCCAATCCCTGGGAGAACACATGGCTAATTACCATTTGCCATCCCCCCAGACGTTTACATTAACATGTAGCTTCTCCAGTGAGATCACTGTTTGCACTACAGCTCCCACCAAGGGTTAACCACAGTGGCAGGGGAGTCTCTTAATTGGAAAGGTTTACTGAGATACAAAACCCTTCAGAATTACATTTTTTGCATTCTTTTTCTGAACCCCAGAGATTGCTATGTATCTTCCTTCCCATGTTGAGGATGACAGTCACTGTAAACTGATAGAGATATGCTTAAAAAACGTAAATACATTTCATGTATCTTGATACAATACTTATTTTTAATTGCTATTCTTTAACTCTTATATTTTTGTGTACCACTTACACAATACTGACTTCAAATATTCACCTTATATGGATATTTCACAGTAGTTGACTGTCACTGTTGAAGTGACACCCAAACTCGTGAAAAATTGGGAAAAAGGGGTTGTGGATGAATGGATGGATGGATGGATGGATGGATGGATGGATGGATGGATAGATGGATGGAAGGATGGACAGTTGTCATAATAATGCATTCATTCACAATACTTTTCTGTTCAGTTTGACATCACTGCTTCTTTTGTCAAAATGATATTATAGAAAAGTTTATTAAATGCCAAAATGATTATAGGAAATGTCCAATTCATTTCCTGATCATATTACTGAAATCAGTACAATTGCTTGCTATTTACTATTCCATTCAGATTCTTAACACTGTTTCTTTTATGAAAAAAAACAATATTACAGAGAATTTACCAGATACTTAATAGATGTCTATATAGTAAATCTGTGTTCTTATGGGGCAGTGGGTATCTGAATTGTCTAAGTGTCCCATATCAAACTGGCAGGCAGCAAGGCAGGAGACCCACAGTAAGTTAGAGAGAATGAGCAGAGTCACATAGTAATGACCCAAGACAGGTGCACCACTACTGGTATTGTAAACCCACAAAGCAGCAGGCTAATGATGACTTGGCTGTTACACTTCCTGTGATATACAATAATACTTCCAGGGCAAATGTAGTGTTGAATTAAAAAAAAAAGAAAAGTCAGACATTGTGAACAACACAGCAATTATTTATGATAGCCTTTTGTGCAATATACAGTGAATGTTGTACTGCTCTGTACAATACACATTAAGACACATGGGGGGAACCTAGTTTTCCAAGTGGTACAGTAATTTTATTAAAAAGTTGAGGAGGAAAGATGCATTTTAAAATCATTGCGGAAGCATTATTTGATGTTGCAAAAAGACAGGACACACACTTTTAGTGATGTGTTGTTTAACTTTAAGGAAATATAAGATTGAGAGTATGAGGAATGCAGCTCTGATACCCTCTCACACAAAAGACAGTGAAATTAGCATTGCTTTATGCATTGCATGTTAAAGCACAAGGGACAGGGAAACATAATTTTTCTGAGAAGCACTGTGATATTTTGCTTTGCATGTTATTTCAAGAAAGCAAAATACAGCATTTTAAAATGACTGCTGACACAACATTTGACAATGCACTTTTTGAAAAAAGGCAAGATACACATTGTTAGCAATATAATACTGCTCTGGGGATAACAATTGCTATTCTGGGGTAGCTAATGAGGGAGTCCCAATGTTGCCTGTGGAAGTAACTTCCATAATGCTTCTAGAAAACATCATTTGGCCTTGTACTACTTTTCTACATGGAACTGTGACAGTTTATTTCACTGTAAAAGCAATATACTGATTTTAAATTGGCAGCAGAAACCAGTATACTTAACATTGTAATACTGATTATAAAAGTTGAGTTGTACATTGTTAACAAAACAACGTACATTTTTGGTAACAAATACTATTCTGACTTAGTTGATGGGAAAATATACATAAAACAGAATGTAGAGGTTGCATTAAGAGAACTGGCTACATTAATATAAATGCACAATGCAATATTTTAATGTTTATATCATTTCTTCTGTTTGTGCTAGGACAGGTGGTAACCCTAGTTTGTGCACTACACAATGACAAGTAGCACAAGTCTGTGCTTTGCATTTTAGTGAGCATGAGATGAGAAACATATTTCCCACACAAAGATGTAACATTCTGCTTTGTACTTTATTATTACAAGGAGATAACATATACTATTTAAAAATAATTGCAGAAGGCAGCATCTGACATTCTAATATTGAATTTAAAAAATGCACACATATTATTAGTAAGGAGAAAAATTGCAGAAATGTTGGATTTGGATCCATAGCACAAGGCACCTGTCCTTCTTACTTGTTGTTATTGTTGCTGTTGTTGTTTGTCTTTCGTCTTTTCCCGGTTAGGGATCGCCACAGCGGAAATCCGGTCCACTAATGATTAGCAGTAGAGTTTCACTAACGCCAAGGTGCCAGCTCAACGTCCAACCTTCAATGAAGGCACGACCATTTACGCATGTCTTTTGAATGCCACTAAACCATGGGGAGGACATGCAGACTCCACACAGAAGGCGCTTCCCACACTCCAGCCGAGAACTGAATGGGAGAACCTCTTGCTGTGAGGTCTTAGTATAAATGAAAAATGCTTTATATTTCTCTGCTGCAACCTAGAATGATTGGCCATCTCTGTAGCACTTATTTATATTGAAATAACTGCTCAAACTTTGTATTGTAACTTTATTGCACTGCTATTATTTAGTACAACTGTCGATTTTAATACCATTATTTCTGACAGAAGATGTATCTTAACTTTTATTCATTTGCATAATACCTACTAGAAAAGCTGTACAATTGTTCCTGTACATGCATATAAGCTAACACAAACATCTGGACAGAAACAAAACCATTGTTCCAGACATATATCCCAGGTCAGTATACATTTTGACCCAATTACATTTCAAGCCCTCCTCCATACCTTTCACTGGTGTATCTCTTTATCCCTGACGAGATGGCCAGTGCTTCAGCTGAGGTTACTATCAGTTGATAGAACTGCAGCTGACTGAAAGTCATGTGGTCAAAAACAATGGTTTACCTTCAGCCACAAGAAACACTCACTAAAGCTAATAAGATAAATGTGAATTTGAATCATGTCAAACTGAATGACATGAGATTATGAGAAGGTGTGTATTACTACATTACTGAGGCAGTAGCTGGAAACTTTAAGAAACAGGTGGTGGGGGGGACCATGAACAAGTCTATGATGTACTATATCAGTGAATTGTCTACACTTAGCCCAATTTACTTCATGGAGAGTAGTAAATATGAGAAAGGTGACCAGATTCAAACCTAATAAAAGCACTTTTTCCATTCCGAGTGATCAAAGAGTCTGTGTATTTGGCAGACTACTTGAAGAATACGAGAAACAAGAATGTAGGTAAATCAGTGCAGCTTAGAGGCAAATGAAGTTGTTCATAAAGAAACTATGCCTGTAAAGAAACACCATTTTCTAGTTATTCCTACAAACAGAAGATTGGACATATAATCGTATATCAAGGAAAGCATTATAGAGTTAAGAATGTCAATATCTGCGTTGTTCAAAACAATAATCCTGAATGGATGAACACTGTATGGACTCTGGTATTTGGCTGAAAGGAGTATGTTTTTGTTGCTATTATTTAGCTCAGTACTAGTCACAATGCCAAATCTTTGTAAAACAAAGTACATTGCAGCTTTTTAACCACATGAAAAGGAGAGGAAGCAGATCAACGTACATTTAAGTCATACGTATGCTGCAGCAACATTCTATCAGCTATGTGCAGTAAAGAGAAGAACACCAACTACCGATACTTGAGGAATACCTAAGGAGACAGAAATGTGAAAGAAAGGAATCCTCACATGCAACTGAATAAGTTCTTCCTTCCTTCTAAATAAATAGAAAAGCACAGGATACAATCTGATGACACTCCACAGTTTTCTAGCCTATACAGAAGGACAATATGGGTTAAATAACATTGATAAATCAAGACATAATGCTCCAACAACTTTACCCTAGGTTGAGTTAACTATACAGATATTCAGTTGCATCAGTTTTTACTGGCTTGGTCCCATAGCCAGGGTAAAATCCAGTTTGTATTTTTATGTCCTTCTAAGACCTGTTCAATGGCTTCTTTACTCTCACCTAATTCATTTATTTGTGACACAAAGATGGGATATGGATATCTCTGGGAAAGGATGTATGGCCCAATGCCCTTTCTGTTCTTGTCTGGAAATTCCAGAGAGTACATCCATCATATAACAACAGCTAGATGGTAGGGAGCATGTCAGCTTGTTGGTCCTGCAAGGCAGCTTACCCTCTGCCAGGTGGAGTAGTTGCCCTAGATGGCACTTTTGAGCTATGCTATTGGTTGCCTCTGATGGGAAGTGTGCCTTACATCAAATCCCCTTTAGCATAACAGTGTCAATGCACTCAGAAATGCATGCTCGCCAGTCCTAAATTACACAGGTTGTAGCACCTAGTGCTTCTGCCAGATGTCAACTATGTGGTGAGCTAGAAATGGCCTCCTTCCCAAAGATGGATAAGCCAGCGATGGCCATTCACTCCAATCATTCTCTGCCAGCTGCTATGGGGACCCAAGCTAGTGTTCAAACAGAGGTTGCCTATACCATAGTCAGGACTTTATTCCTGTATGCCACAGAGGCAGCAATGCCAATTTGCATGTCAGAGGTAATCTTACTATTGTATAGATGTTGTGAAAAGCATTGGAGCCTTTTGTCTTGGGCCTACCCTGAAAAGGGGAACTGCCCATTCAGTTCAGACTTGTAAACAAATGTAAATACAGAAATAAATAAAGCTGATAATGAATAATGGTGGATATAAAAGGCCAAGAAGAAGAAGAAAAAGAAAAGTGTGCAAATTTGTAGATGACTCATCCCTCTACAAGGAAATAATAACAGCTCTTTTTTTCACGTGCTTGACAAAAGGTACGCTTTGAAAGATCACTTAATCAGAATTATCATAAGAAAGACTACAGGAGAACCTTGGCTCTAGATGATTGTCACAGAGGACTTTTTCATGTCTATGATTAATTGCTTGTGACTTCCCTACAATCGGTAAATGCATTCAAAAGTCAGATGCAGAAAGAATACAGTAAATCTTTTTGTTAATGATAAGAAGTAGGGTGAATATTTCCTGAATAGTCAATGTTCAAACAAATAAAATAAAACCCTGCTATAGGTCTTCAAAGACTTTACTGCCAATTAGCAAAGGACTTGTCTCCTCTGCCAACTATCCAAACTATGCTTAAAAGTACACAATGTATAAATGCTGTCTGCTTGTTTAAATCTTTTGTTTTATTGTTCCATGTGCAAGTAGTTATTTGCCATGCATTTAATCTTACAAGGTATGTTGCTTAATTTTATATATTTAAAGTAAGGATTTTTATAATTTTGTTTCAACAGCTTGTTGGTGGATTATTTATTAATGCATGATGCTAGTCAATGAACTTGTGACCTATTAAATGCTGGTATCCTCCTAATGAAGATTGACTGCAAAGCTTTAAGTACCAAGCACTTATACTGCAGATTACTTATTTTTATAGTGAACAATAACTCTTAGAGTGCTAGACTGGTTTGCCAAAAAGACAACTAAAAGTAAAAATGGCATTAGAAAGATATCAGCAGCCTATACTTGGAAATGTATGCACGCAAGCATGCAAATTATCCTGGCCAGGTTTCAGCTACTATTGGTAAGATAGCACTGGAAAACAATGAGCTGAGACAAGGTTGTAAAATCCTATGAAGGTTATGATTAGAGCTCTGCTCTTCAGTAGTTCACTTATTTGGGTGTGACAAGTGTAGATCATAACCTAGGTATTAGTGCACATTAGCTATATGTCCTTCAGGCCAATTGCACCTCAAATATTAATTCAGTGGTCAGTGTCACAAATCATGGAAGCATAGCACCTGCATGTCACATTTGGAATAGAGGTACTGGGTGAGATTAATGACCCATACCATCACTGAATGAAAGAATAAATTAAAGTTGTGTAGCCTGAAAAATAATCTGTAGCTCAGTGAAGCAGTAGCAAAGGACTGGAAATATGATCCTAGTGACGTGGTCAGGAGAACTTTTAAAAAAAAAAAAAAAAAAATATATATATATATATATATATATATATATATATATATATATATATAAATGAGTGATCTATTGTTCTAGAGAAGTATTTAAAGGAGATACATGAGGTAGAAATCTTGATAAATATATAAATATATGGCAATTGACATAGATAAAAAGGAAAATTAAATTATTCTCCATTTTGGATAATTTTTTCTGTAAGGTCCAAGTTCTGTATTTCATTGAAAGATACAGTGGTGATAAATGGCACAGTGGTATAATGGTTAGATCCTTGTTTCCCAGACACAGGGTCAGCAGTCTGTGTTGTCCTACTGGTCACTGTATATATGCAGTTTACATGTTATCCGAAGTCTATGTAGGGTTCCTCTCACTTCAAAAATATGCTTGATGATTCTACTTCAAGGATGAAAGATACTGGGTTTGAATCCAGTACTCTCAACTGAACCTTAGAAATCTGCTAACCAAAAATGAAATCTGGAAACCCAAAAATGAATAAGTTGTAGGCAGCAGCAGTACAGACACTATAGGTGATGACTTTCAGGTGAAGAAGCATAAAGTGTGGTGCACAGTACATCTAGATAAGAGAAAATAGACCACAGACTGAGCATCACATCAGGGTTAGCAACTTGGCAATGTTAAAATTGGTTCCATGTGATTTGATCATGTCAACTAATGTCATCAAAAAAGTAGAATGGCTATTTGCAACGGCAAAGCAGGTTGAGGACATGGCCTACTCTGACCTATACCAGGGACCCATGCTAATGGTTGTAAGGGGTATGTCTCCCTGTTGGCCAGTTTGTGCCAATCATAAAGCCCAGCAGCCCTAGATCAGTAAACTACTTACCAGCTTAAGTCCAGTTGCCCAGACTGAGTTACCTGGGATAGATACACTGAGTGAAAGTTGAAAATGAAACCTATATTAACCTGCCAAAAATGAACTAAGGATTCCTACCACGAATATAGGTTCACTGATGGGATGCAGCTTGGAAGTGAAAGACATAATGGTAAGAAGAAGAAAGTATATCTATGTAATCAGAACACAAGGTGGAGGACAGTTCAGTGAAGTCTCTTGGCATAGGATCCAGAGTCTGCCTCACGGGGACGAGAGACAAGAAATGGTGAGGGAAATGTGGTAAGAGAGACTTTTCTGAAGACAATGAGGAATCCGTAACAGACCACTGTCAGTCATACTCAAGTGCAAATACAAAAAAGTGTTATGTACAGACTCCAGTGCGAAGAGAGAACAGGCTTCATGATCTCAGGTTATGCTTCACAACAGGGCTGTGATGACAAGAAAAAGAAGGCATTCAGGCAGCAATGGCAGTTCCTCCTCCATAAAGCAAGACAAAATGAATTGGTCTTGATAAGTGTGAGGACCTGAATGCACATATAAAGACTGACAGAATAAGAAATTTGAACCTGCCTGGGTGCACGAGGGTGGGTCAAAGGGTATAATGAAGTAGAGGTCATTCTAGACTTCTGCCTGGTAAATGATTTAATTTTGGCCAACATATGGTTCACCAACAAAGACAGTCACACAAGCACATATAAGAGTGAACAGAATGCAGTTCAAGCAGGCTCCTTCTTATTAAGGAAAGGGCATTGGGGCCAGTTCAGAAATTGCAAAGTCATCACAAGTGAAATGGCAATCCTCAGCAAAAGCTACTTGTGATAACAATGAGCTGCAAACCAGTGCTCAGAACAGACTTTAAGGTCAACAGAGACTAGGCTGAAGACTTGGAAATTGACGAGTGAAAGTACAAATG
>NC_056745.1:267426581-267534081 GCF_019279795.1 Protopterus annectens | reverse complement strand
GAAGGCTTTGGTGAAGCACTCTGGTATATAGCTGAGAACTAGCAAAGTGAGAGGATTGTGGATGACTGAACATATGATGATAGCTAAGGGTTTGACTGGAGAAGGAACCCAAAGTGTCCATGTGCTCTAGTTAATCAGTTTCATGGAGAAGACAGTAGGAGGTAATGTTAGCTCCATTTGCTATGGTTCGGATCAAGGATAACACAATTTGTATTCAGAGAAGAATTTCTACTGTAAATCAACAAATGTTATTTTAAAGTACAGGAAACTTGTTGCAGAGGGCATAAGAGCCTGAAGTGGACAATGGAATGACTACCTTCATTCTAGTCAGAAATACTCTTTTTCAAATGAAGCTCCTAAAATTGCACAGTTTTGTGACATGCTACAAGCAAAGCCAGAAGTTTGGCAGCTACAACAGCAATATGGGTTGTAAAGGTGAGCTCGTTATCAGGCCAAGCTGAAAATATTTATAAAATACTGAAAAGTATCTAGCCCAATACATAGCCCAGCTACAAACCCAGACTTTTAAGGATAATCCACTCAAATAACTGTTTATTCAATTAAGAACAGTGTGGAAAAGTCCCTAACAAAGTAATTATTGACAAAGGTGAGGGCATGGAACATTGTTGAAGGCATTTACAAAATCAATGACAACTGTTGCATTGAGTTGACCATTGTTCTTCCATGGAAGGTGTGGTAAAGCATAAATTGATAGTTAATGTACTATGATCCTTTATAAAGCCAAATTACTGAGAGTGTAGGACATTAAATGTTTTAGATAGGTCAGCTGTGAAAAAACAGCTCACTTGTTTGATAGTGGAGAAGAGAGTCTGTTAGGATGATAGATGGAGAACAGTAATGGATCCCACTGTTTATGGATGGGAATTACTATGGATGATATTCACAGGTTTGACAAGGTACCACTGGATAGGTACAGGTTGATAATAAGCTTAAGGAACAGTCTAATGAGGGTGCCATAGATTTTATGAACTTTGAGTATAAGGCTATCTTATCCACCACTTCCATAGATAGCATGATAGATTTTTAATCTATATCATAAACTGAGATACTGCTAAACTATAAGATCACGTGTAACTTTTTAAGTAAATGTTCATATTGTACTGTCAGTATTTGCACAAGTGATAGGAGCTTGGAGTGTCATTTTAAACTGGTGAGAAAATATGGTGGCATTTTATACATAATTAGAGAATTTCAGAGCTATGTTTGAGTAAATGGACAAGGAGAGCCATGGATTTGCTTACAAAATCATTGGCCTATTTCCAAAACCATTGATGACAAATTTATACTGACCATGGAGTACTCCCCCCTAGTTTCCTGATGAGCAAAAAGTCATTCAAATGGTCTTTCAACAAAGAATTTTAAATAGCTTTTTTTGAATGGCTTTTTTAACTTCTGTATTCATCCAAAGGACAGAAGTCTGTCTCACAATTAGAGGTAAGGAGCTGTTGTGAAGCATTAAGAGGCTGCTGGGCAGAAATTCTGACTGTGTTAAGAGTTCATCTCACTTGCAACACAGATGCTAAATCATACCAACATGAGGACACACCTATCTGTAAAAGATCTGATTGTGTATATAGAAACAGGCATCTTTGTGGTCTTAGTAGTAAAAACAGTGATAAAAGTGCTCTGTAGAGGTGTTGGTGAGTGGTACTTCAACTGAGGAAATTGTTATTTTCCTTAGGCTTGAGCCTGTGGAAAGAGTTAAATATGAGATATAGTGAGTATTGGCCTAAGGTAGCTTGTAAGAGCTTTTCTGTGTGAAGGTTTCAGGTCAAGTTAAAATCACCAGCTATAATATTGTTTATCCCCTTAACATTTCTTGCAATGTTATCCAGTAGCTTTCTGATGACATAGGTAGAAGCACAAGGTAGATTTAAACTACTGCAATGCTTAACTTTAATGGGTGTCCTATAGGCAGGTAGAAGTCACCTTTGGAATTGTGGTTGCTGCAATTAAATGAGTAGGATATATATACAGCTTGTCGACACTGCTGCACTGTATATAACAACTGTCTCGCCTACTCTCTATCTCTTATTCAGCCATGTTGATTATGTTATACTACATAATGAGTCCCTGTCTCTGTATAACACCTAAATTGTATTGTTTAGTTGTGTGACAGCTGAAAACCTATTGTATATACCTGAACAAATGTATACTTGTTTCTGTATGCCAGATTTTGTTCCATAAGTATTATTTTCTCCTATCTTGTACATTGCATTGTGGAGCTTTTCTCCCCAGGCCTTCACTGAAAAGGGGCTCTCATGCCCAGTTGGACTATCCCCGTTACCAACTTTAAAATAAATAATACATGAATAAACATCTTAAAAAATAAGGTGGTATACAAATCCTTAACCGGATTAAAAGAGGCAAAGTTATAGAGAATCATGCTCTCGAAATGGATGAACATGTTAGATGTCTGGTTAACACTAGCTGGAATATAACAAAAAATTAAGAAATGTATCAGAGAAATTGTCAGCCATATGAATGGCAGCACAGTGAAAAAAAAGACTATGACATTGCATTAAAATAAAAACTTTGGCTGAGTGAAGTCTGTTTTCATTTTCATTGTGGTACATAAGTATAGCTATGTGACACTATTTGTATCAGCAGTGGGTCCTATATAACAAAAGTGCTCTGTTCCTTATATTCAGCAGGTTGGTATAAGCATGAATATACATAAATGATAGGAGAACAGTAAGGCTACCCTTTAAGCCTTCCTTTGTAAATGATGATTTGCATCACACAGCAGTATGCTGTGAAACTCACATTATTACAGCTGGGATATAGATGAGGAATCTGGAAGGGGTCTCTAGCCACTAATGCAGTGGACTAAAGTTATGAGATGTTGCTGAGCTGCTTTGTGTTCCCAGGGTACAAGCTTTGATTCCTTCCAACTTTGCTTGCCTGCTGTGTAACTCTTGAGGAAGTAACTTAACCAGATTATGCTCACGGGTCTATTCTGAAAAGACAAAGTTGCCTCTTTTAATTTCTCCAACTCTTTTGAGTTTCTAATACCATGACGGGAATGGACCCCATTCCAAAATCAAAGTATGATTAAAGTTCATCAAATTAGTATTATTTCAATCTTTAATGTTAGCCGGAAGTGCTATCAGCAACACCTGCAATGTGCCCAGTAATGACTCCTTCTGCAATTCGTACAGAGTTACATGTATTGGTAACATATCTAAGTATGATTGCAAATTCTTTTTTATAATACCCATTGCTCCTCTTACTTCTGGAACTGTCTAGGTATCTTTCTTCCATATTGCCCTCATTTCTGCCTGAAATTCCTGATATTTTATGACTTTATGTCTGTCTGTATGTAAGACACTGTAGTCACTGGGTGTAGCAATTTCAATGAACAATGCTACTTTTGTTTTCATTTCATGGAATACTATATGTGGTTTTCTTGCATCTATTTTTGAACTGTTGGTAGTGGATAATCATAGGATCAATAGGATCATAGGAAGTTACTGGGCTATTGGCACTGAGGCCCTTACAAGCCTAGCTCAGAATTCATCCCATGTTCCGACAAGTCAGCACCTGATGCCCCTGTCCAGCAGGGACACAGGTGGAATCCCAGGGGTGTATTTTCTGTTCCCCATCCAATTATCCAGGTTGTGCTTAAAAGGGTTAATCAGGTACGCTGCTTGACATGGACAGGGAGTCTATTCCACAGAAGGGGGAGTCTCCGGAACAGAACCCTGTCCCACCAACAACTCCTATTGATGTCACACACCAGGTTGAGATCGCATGTTTGGGTTACTCGAGTAAAGCTTGACTTGCGGATATGCAGCAGTCCCATCAAGGCGAGGTCTGATATTGCTTTGTATGCCAGACAAAGGTCATCTCTGAGGAGTCTGTGTGAGACTGAATAGAGGGACAGGGGCTTTAGCTATCTGTGTTGGGTAGATGTTTGAAGCCCTGGATTCTCCTGGTGAGGAACCTCTGTGGTCTCTCCAGCTGCTGCATGTGCTTTGCGAGGTACATGACAAAAGGGGCATTATACTCAATAATGAGTCTTATAAGGGAAGAATACAGGGATCTTTTAACCACCTTGTCCCTGAATGAGATACCCTTACTAATGAGGTGGGCCATGTAGAAAGCTTTCCATACAATGATGGCAATATGGTGGTCAACAGTCAATTTGCTATCAACCTGGATGTCCAAGTCCCTCATGAGTGATTGCGTACTTAGGACCTTTTTATTAATGTGATAATTTGTGGGGACATCACTCTCCCCAAAGGGGATGATGATACATTTTTCTTGAATTCAGTTTGAGGCCATGTTTCTGGCAACAGTCATTTGTTTGAGTGAGACTCTCTTGGAGGTTGTCCACATCACTAGGGGAATTCATGATAGCACCCAGCTTGCAGTCATCTGGAAATTTGGTCTGCCATAATCCGCTGGTTTTGGCCTGCACCTCAGAAATGTATATCCCAAACAACACAACAGAGGCCCCAAGACTGATCCCTGGGGTTCACAGCTTGTTACGGGTCTACTGCTTGAGGTGGCTTCCCCTATTTTGACGGTGGGTTCTATCAGTGAGCCAGTTTGTTACCCATCTGGTAACATATGGATTGCTGCCTAGTTGAGAGAGTTTAGCTTTTATACCTGTGTAGGAAATAGTATCAAGGCTTTGGCCAGATCAAGGTAGGTGGTGTGCACCATCTTCCCCTCATCCATGGCTTTGGTGACTGCCTCAAAAAAGTTAACCAGATTTAACAGGCATGACCTCCCCTTGACAAAACTAGACTGTGTGGGATCAAGTGTTTGGAGGTTGCCAGTGTCCTTGTTAATGAGGTCCATGATAATCTGTTCCATGGCCTTGCAGATCAGGCTAGTTATTTTGATGGGTCTATAATGCCCTGGATCAGTGGATGCTCCTTCTTTGTGCAAAGGGATGAAAGTGGCTGTCCTTCACTTGGCTGGAATGAAGTTGGTACTCAGGCTTTGATTGAATAGGGTGCCTAATGGTGCTCCGAGTTCCTGCCTGAATTCATGTAGGATGCAACCTGGGATGTTATTGGGTTCCATGGAGGCTGTATTTTTTGCCTTTGACAGGGCAGTGATGACTTGCTCCCTAGGTATAAGGGGGGGATTGCAGGTGCTGGGGATGTCCTGATTTACTGATGGGGGGACAGAGGGGTGAAGTTTTCACTGAACCTGTCTGCCAGCAGGTTGGCTATATCTTCAGCGTTTGTGTATGTGGTGTCTTTAACCACCAGTTCTGAGCAGATCTGAGTGATTTCTTTGAGACTGCAGACATATGTGAAGAAGGCCTTATGGCTGTATTTAGTAGATGTGGTCAGTTTGGTCTCAAAGATTGCTTTGGAGTATTTCACTAGTGCTCTTATTTGCTTGTTCAGGCTAAGGAGGGATTGCTTCCAATTAGGCACCTGTTCCTTCTTGGTCCTGGACAGCAAATTTTCCCTTTTATTATAGAGTTTAATTATTGCAGATGTCCACCAGACAGGTTTACTCTTCCTTGAGGAGAAGGATTTTGTCCTTTCAGATATTCCTGATTCCAAGCAGCTATATAAATGGTCATATAGTACTTTGGTGTAGGTTTGGACATATGTTCCAGTTCCTGTGGAGGGAGAGAGGGCTGTGAAGTTGTTTATACCTTCCTTCAGGAGGCTGTAATCAGCTTTGGAGAAGTTTTTTTGTTTGATCCTAGCTAGGGAGACATCAGGGGAGATGGTATCTTCGAAAGCCATCAGTTTGTGGTCTGATCTTACCAGGGAGGATGACACTGTAGGGATGCTGCAGCGGTTACTCATGTTGGTTAACACCAAGTCCAACATATTTTCTCCTCTTGTGAGGTTGTCGACAGCTGGTCCAAGGTATTTGCATTGACAAAATCAAGGAATCTCTGGGCATTTGTGTTTTGGCATGAGTAGTTCTTCCAATCTATGGTTAAATAGTTAAAGTCACCCAGGATCAGGGTAAAGGGTTGAATTTTGATAGATTCAAAGTGATCCAGATAGGTGGAGTGAGCATCTTGAGTCAAAGTCGGGGGCCTGTAGCTAGCTATGATTTGAATAGGGGTCTTGTCAATGGTTGACTGCCCCTGGAGTGATACAAACTTCATCATTCTTTTATATCACATTCCTGTCCCAAACTTCATAATTTTCTATGATGCTTTGTGGTTCATATAATACTTCGATATTATGATGTTTTCACAATCCCCAATACAACAGTCTTGCCACACTGTTATGCCTTTCAGTCTACATTCCTTCTGCCTTTAGTATATAACAACCAACAACAAGATGTGAAACTGTTTCCATTTCTCTTTTACAAAACCTTCATTTGTTTCTCCCACATGTTCAATGGACTTTGTAAACCAACATGTATGAAGTCCACTATCTTAGGCCACCAATATTAACCTTTCGTCTTCTGGTTTAAAATTCACCTCTACTTAACCATTCCTGCATTCAGTCCTGATCAGCATAAGGTTGTTCCAAGAATTTTCTATACTTGCAGCTATATTTATGCATTTTCCACACTTCTTGCCTTCTCATTTGATCTGCCACCTTATAGTCTTTATTTTGTTTTTTGACACATTCAGCTGCTGCCTGATTTTTATCTACTTCTGGTTTGATTTCCATTCCCACTTCACGCCAATATGCTTCTGCTAAACTAATCAGGGAAGTCATCTTAGACTTATTCTCCTCAAGTTTGAAAACTTTCACTATGTTTTGGTCTTGTGAGTTCAGCAGATATGTATGCAGTCCCACGATTGCAGCTCTATACATGTAATCAATTTCGAGGAGGCCGTTACCTCCTTCAGAAAGGGGAATATATAATCTTAGTTTGCACTGATTTTTATAAATCATTTGATGAGCATGAAGCATCCTTCTTGTTTTGCTGTCCAATCTATCCAGCACCTTTTGGGGCCAGTCAATCACTCCAAAACTGTAACTTTGGACTGGAAAAGTAAATCGGTTTATAGCTTGTACTTTGTTCCTAGATGTCAGAGCTGTTTTCAGTATTAATTTAAGTCTTCTAAAATATTCCTCACTAAGTTTTTTCATGTTTTATTGGTGTTCCTTCATCAGTTCTCAAATATTTATACACGCCCTCTTGCTCAAGTTCTTTTATATCACATTCTTGTCCCAAACTGATGTTTTCTTGGTGCTGCAGCTTTTCTCCTTTAAAGGTTGCTTTTGCACATTTATCAAGACCAAATGGCATTCTTATATCATCTGAAAAAGTTTTGACAACTTACAGTTGTGCTTTCAGTTCCTCATCTGATGAGCTATGCAGTTTTAAAATCATCGACAAAGAAAAGATCAGAAGTCTTTACACTTTGTTGTTTTCTAGGAGCCAAATCATAGCCATGGCCTAAGCTGTAAGTAGACAGCTTAATGGGTTAAGGGCAAGGCAGAATATCAGTGGTGATAGAGAGTCACCCTGGAACATCCCCCTTTGAATTTTTATCCCTGGGATAATTATATGTCCCTTATCATGGCTTAATTGCAAAGTAGTCTGCCACTGTTTCATGATTACTGTAATGTAGTCAATCAGTGTGGGGTGTATCTTATACATTTTTAATCACTCTTTTATCTATGAATATGGGATACTATCAAATGCTTTTTTGCAATCAATCCATGCCATACTTAGATTCTTCCCCTTTTATACTTCTCCACTGTGACTTTATTTAACAACAAATAATTCTTTGTTCCACATGACCTTCTTTTATTGCACTTTTGCTCTACTGCCACAATTGAGTTTTTTCTAAATTGCTATAAACTCTGTCGGCATCAATTCCCATGTGTAGTTTATGCATCGTCAGAAGGCAAGTTATTGGCCTATAATTTTTAGGGTAGCTTGCAGGTTCACTCTTAAGTATGAGCATTGTTTCTCCTGTTGTTAGCCAGATTGGTGTCTATTTAGGGTGCACATATAAATAGTTCTTAGTCATGGCTAAATCTTTGTGCAAAGATGTTAATACTTTTAGACAAAAGTTAGATAATACATCTGGTCCTGGGGTTTTCCAATTAGAGGCTTTTCTTAATTTTGTTTTAATCTCTGTGGCTGTTACTTCATCTCATTTCATATCCTGTACCATTAAACTTCTTATTCTTTCTTTTACTTCTTCTATCCATTTAGCATCTTTGTTCTGTTCTACAGGATCTTCACAGAAACGTCTCCAAAATATATCCAATTCTTCTTTTTTGGCAGTCTTTCAATTCCTTTTACCTTGTTTCCCAATTCTCTATAAAACTTTTTGGGGTTTTAAATTGCATCTATCTATCCCTTCCAGACACTGTACACCGACAGTGTTCACATGGTTTATTCTGCTCACCAGGTACTCTTTGAACTACTGTTTAAAATTGTTCAAATGCTTTTAACTTTGTATACATCGTTTTTGTTATTGAAAACGCTCTCGTTGTAATTCTAAGTTACCATTGTTGCTGAAAGTGCTGCTAGCACTACATATCAGTGTACTAGATTGTAATTAGAAATGTTTTTACTCCTTGATTACTATTCTAATAACTGTATACAGCTCCAGTTGTCTTAAACTTTGAGTATTAAGAACTGAAATAGTACAGTTGTGGTGTTGTGGCATTAACTGAGCTAGCCATATATTCTGTTTGTAAATCTGATAACCCCTCGAAGCTAAAGATTTGTTTAATGTAGTAGCGCTCTGTTAAGAGCTTGCATTTGTGTTAACTGTCTCTGTGTTTAAAACACAAAGCTACAGTGTTTACATTGTATCATATTGTATTAGTGCTCTGTTAAGAGCCTACATTTGTGAGCATTGTCTCTGTGCTTAAAGAAGCAAAGCTACAGATGTGTTTAATGCATTAGCACTCTGTTTAGAGCCTGCATCTGTGTTAACTGTCTCTGTGTTTAAAACGAAGCTACAGTGTTTTCGTTTTATTATGTTGTATTAGCGCTCCGTTAAGACCCTGCATTTGTGAGCATTGTCTCTGTGCTTAAATATGCTAAAAACCCTCTGTTTTCCACTAATACTAGTTGGTCTCTATATTAATTGCAGATATTTCAGCTAAGCCTAGTGCCTGCTATTTAACTAGATGCATGCTTATTGTATATGCTGCTAATTTTTATTCATATAGTGTTTTTAAGTGTCTGTGCTATTGGGTGACTGTTTCTACTACCCAACCCATTCCACTAAATACTCTGTATTTTTGTTTCTCCCAGCTCTCTCCCTTGTTTCTGCACCTTAAAATTGCATCCCAGTTCAAGGCTCTGACAATTACTGCTAAAACTGGGAATCTGACCTAAACCATACTGAAAAGCATACCTTGGGAGACTGGAAATAAAGTATGATAACCTCCCCCTCTGTTAATGAGTAAATAATTATCTGAAATCCTATCTGAACACATTTACCTTATTCCACTTTGGAATTTAGGTATCTTTAACCAGGGTGAGCACAACACCACAGGAACCTGAAGCCCTATACTGACCCTCTCACCCCAACCATAACTAAACCTTAACTATCACTCTCTCCCCATATAAATACAACTTAGCTAACTCCCAGAATTTTAACAGAAACACTTTGATTCTTGCAGTAATCCTGAACACTTCTAGCTCAGGGCTGACTGATAGTTTTCTTTTTAAACAGCTGCTACTCGGTAGGGCCCCACTCCATTCGCCCTTGCTA
Organism: Protopterus annectens; assembly: GCF_019279795.1. Classification (NCBI taxonomy): domain Eukaryota; kingdom Metazoa; phylum Chordata; order Ceratodontiformes; family Protopteridae; genus Protopterus; species Protopterus annectens. Next base: position 267,524,426 of record NC_056745.1, on the reverse strand, counting down.
CACTCAGGCTCACTTTGCTCCTCTCCCACTCCCATTCCCATCCACCCCATATAATTTCCTTTATACTTATCAACCTTAACCACACCTCTCTAACTCCACCCTTATTCCCTTCCACCTTCTTCCTTACTAACACACCTCTTCTCCTGTACCACCTTTCACACACCCCTGCTTATCTCTCACCCCTCCTTCCCACTGTCTCCACATACTCTACCTTATATCATGTCTTTCTGAACACATACCTTACTCTTGATACCAATACTCTATTGCCTTTACTTCCTCGCTTCCTACCACTCACAACTACCTCCACCCCATTTCCACTCCACTAACTGGACTTTAAATCCAAGTACAAAACCCCAGGCTCTTCTACAAATATGTCCTTCCTTCCTAACCCATACCACTCCCTTTCCTAAAATAAAATTATATCCTCCTCTCCCAATCTCCTTAGAACAAAAAAGAAAAGTCCCCCACTCAAACAATTACTCTGCTTCAAACCTCTACTTCTATCAGGAGACATCAATCCTAACCCAGGTCCTTCCCATTCTACCCTGAACAATAATCCTCATGTACCAAATCTAACCAACTTCACTCCCTCAAAAAAGCAAGTATCTTTCTGCTCTGTCACCCTCAGGAGTTTAGTAAATAAAGTTCAGGATTTCCATGCCTGGTTAGCTAACCATACTCCTGACATAGTCACCCTAACTGAAACCACACTACCAAGATAGTGAAATTATCCCTCCTGGCTGTAACATCCTTAGACTTGATAGACAAAAGAAAAGAGGAGGAGGAGTAGCCATACTCTACCCTGATCATCTCTCTATAACTAGTCCAATCCTCCCTCTACCCTCTTTCTCTACAGCTGAACTCCTACTTGTCAATATTAAACTTAACAACTTTACTCACCATACCTTTAGTAGCAATATATGTCCCCCCTGGAGATAATCTTAACATATTCCAAAACATCCTATCCCACCTCTCTCAGACCATCCATAATGAAACCATCATACTAGAGGACATAAACACTGGCTCTCAATTCAAACTCCCAACACTACCTCTTGTATCAACTTACATGGATTTGAGCAGCTAATCACTACCCCTACCTTTATTAATAAGTCACACCTTCCAAGATCTCTTCTGGACTGGATTTTGGTCTCTCACCCCCAAAACTACCATAAACCTCAGACCCTTCCAAATGCCCTTAGTGACCACTGCCCTATCACAGTAACCAGACATACTCATTTCACCAGACCATTCAAGTTTATCACGTCCCACAAAATCTCAGCTTTCAATCCTGACTCTTTCCAACTCTCTAGAATTAACTGGTCTCATCTCACTACTCTCCCCTTAGATGAGGCTGTCTACTCTTTCAACACCACCTTTCTTAATATTCTAAACTCCCTAGCCCCTCTCTGCACAATTAGAATCAAATCTGACACAGCTCTTGGCTTACCAAATCTACTTGAACCCTGATGAAAAACCGAGATATGATATGGAAATTATGGACTAAAACTACAACCCCTTCTCTCCTACAGACCTATAAAGAACTTAGGAACCAAATAAAGAAAATTATCAACAAAGACAAAACAAACTTCTATGCTAAACCTCCCACTACCCTAAAATCAGACCCCAAAAAATTCTGGAACACTATCAATTGCATACTACATCTGGGAAACCCTTTCCCTCCAAACCCCTTGCCCAAATAAAACTCCAGAAGAAACTGCCATTACATTTAACAATCATTTTATTGACTCAATAACTTCCATAATCAATTCTCTTCCCACCAGGAAAAATGCCAATAACCTCACAATCTCTACTTCTTCTCCCAATCCTTCTAACTCTTTTTACCTTAAATTTGTATCAACTATATAAAATCCTTACTCTCCCAACTCAAACCCTGCTCCCCCTCAGCTGATAATCTACCTTCCTATTTCCTACAGATTGCTGCTGAACCCGTAGCCTATCCAGTTTCCATCCTGATTAACCACTCTATCTCTGAATCATGTCCCAGCAATATGGAAAAAAATTATTTACATTACCCATTCACAAAGGTGGTAATTCCTCTGATATATCAAACTTCAGACCAATTGCTATACTCTCTCCCTTCTCTAAAATTCTAGATAAATGCATTCACAAGCAGATAATGCAGTACCTTCTACAAGAAAACCTTCTCACATACACTTAACATGGATTCCGTTCCAAACATAGTACCACAACTGCACTTAGATCCTTCATCAATACTGTATCTCTGGCCCGTGACAACAATAAACTTGTCTCATGCCTTTTCCTGGACCTCTCCAAAACCTTTGACACAGTCTCCCATCCTCTCCTCTTGGACAAACTCTCCTACTTAAAATTCTCATCTCCCACTATTTCCTGGTTCTCTAGCTATCTTTCTAACCACCAGCAAGCTGTTAAATGGCAATCTGCACTACCCCCCCCCCTCAATGTGCCAATAGGAGTCCCCCAGGGATCCATACTTGGGCCACTGCTCTTTAATATTTTCACTAATTTACTTTACACATCTTGTCCCCACTCAACACTTGTACAATATGCAGATGACTCTACTGTCATCACCATTGCAGACAATCGATCAGACCTCCACTCTACTACCCAAGTATGTTTCAACACCATAGAGACATGGCTTTGTGATAACAAATTAATTCTAAATCCTAAGAAAACTAAGCTCCTACTCTTCCTCCCCAAGAACCTCACCAATCTCAAAACCACATTTACCATCCTGTCAAGCAATAACACTATCATTATTGCTGAACCTAGCACTAAACTGCTGAGTGTCATAATAGATTATCAGCTTAAATTTGTTCTCCATGTTACTAATTCTATTAAAAAACTCACCAGAAACTTGGACTCCTTTACTGCAATAAGAGATATTTAACCAACACAGGCAGAATAACTCTCTCCCATACATTTCTTCTGCCCACCCTTCTATACAGCTGTCACTTATTTACAAACCTTAACACCACACTCATTACAAAACTTGAAACTACCTATAATAAGGTGGAAAGATTTGCAGCAAACCAAAGCTACAAGTCTCACCATTGCTTATCCCTTAAGAAACCGGACTGACTCGAAATCCCCCATCTGCTCCTACTACATCAACTACAAATTATCCACTCCATCCTCTATCTGCCCTCTTTCTGCCCTAGCCTTTTATCTATTATATCTAAATATTCCCTTAACAGGACACTGCGCAGCTCAGACCAAGACTTGCTACAGATTTATAAAAACCAAACCAAAACAGGATGGTTACTCTATAATTATAACCCTGCTGCATCTTGGAACCAACTACTCCAAGAAATTAGGTCCCTTGACCATACCAAGCATTTCAAGCTAGCCACTCAAAGACACATAACAAAAAATGGTCCTGCCACTGTAGTCATCCCCCCTGAAACTACCCTACCCCAGCTTCAAATACCCCTCCCTACACCAGTCCTCACTTTTTTATTCATTGCTCTCCCACTATCTCCATCCCTTCTATTTTTTTCAGTTATACCCTCCCTAAATTTCCTCTCCTCCCCTGTCTGTCATAACAAACTTTAACCTCTCTGTCTCACTGGTTTTAACCACTTTATCTCTATGCTATTTTTATGTATACATGCTGTATATAACCTAACAAGAATTATGAAGGCATTATTCCTTCTATATGACATTGTACTCTAATGTAATTGTCAGATGATTGTAAATTATATTTTGTTAACTGTTTGTTGTTAATTTTTTAAACTCACTGAGGAGCTTTTCTCCCCTGGTCTCCACTGAAAATGAACCAAAAGCTCAGTTGGACTAACCTGGTTAACAAATGTAAAATAAATAATAAATAAAATCAATAAATTGCTTACTTTTTACTTTTCCTTTATATTTATCTGCATAACTGCTAAGCTTTTAGTTTATTTGCGATAGTGCATGATAGGTCCTGGTCTGTTCTAATACTGAACATTGCTTTTATCATGTCTATCAATATTTTTGTTGATCTGTTCCCTCTTCTACATTATTCTAACAGTAACACTTCTTGTCTTAATTGCTTTATAGTTTTCTCTATTCAATAATTCCATGATGGTATTTGATTTCTCCCCTTCCTTTCCCTCACTACCCTGTGTTCTTGTGGTAGAACTTTATCAGTTATTAATTTAGCTGTACAGTAATGTTTCCTGTTTACTTCTGTTATGTCGCATAGATCTCTATGGAAAGTTCTAATTACTGTGTTCATTTGTTTTATCAAACTTCTGACTTTTTGGGTTTTATTGACCTTCTGCAGTCTATTTCTTTCATTGATCTTAATATGTCTATCTATGTCTATTAAACCAAGCAACTCTTCTCTTAGCTCATTTTCTTCTAAATTGAAGGCACATTTTTAGTTTTCCATTTCCTGCTGGCATTCTATAGAAAGTTCTGCACCATCTTCCTGTGCCACATTCTCTTCAATTTCTTCCTGTGCCATCTGTTGATCTGTCATATGGGAACTCACTGGCCTATCACTCCTCAACAGTAACTGCATCAGTTTCCACAGTTTCCTGTTCCTTCCCTTGCTGTCTAGCTTTAAGTGAACATTTATACTAGTTCCCTGTGGAAGGCTGCAAAATATCTTCATATGGCACCTGACCAGTTCTTTCCTGTTCCACTGGTTTCCCCTTAATTTGGATATCCATTGCTCTGTCCTGTTGTCGTGCTTACTGAATTAGATTTTCTACACTGAATCCTTCACTTTGCAGGTACCCCATAATCTCAGTTTCTATTTCTTTAACTCCGTCATTACTAATCTCCTTTTCTACTTTTCCTCTTAGTCTTCTTATTTTTTCTATTGTAAAATTTTCCATGTCCGGATTCCTTTGCCTGTATTTCTCTTCAGATATCTTTGGTGCTGTTCTTTTTGTATTGGTTAGTTTTTCTTTCTCCTTTGCATAAATATTGCACCATGTTAAATCTCATTTTCTTTCCCATGTCCGCATTTCTTCTTCAGATATCTTCTGATCTTCCTGCTTCTCCTTACTTTGGGGACTCACTCCATTATGCTGTAATGTAACCTGTGTTAGACCTTCTACATCAAATCCTTCACTTTGCTGGCACTCCATAATTTTAACTTCTACTTTACTAATCTTTTCTACATTCCCTCTTTGTGATATTATTTTTTTATTGTGAAATTTCCATATCTGGATGCCTTTGCCTGTATTTCTCTTTGAATATCTTTGGGTCTGCCTTCTGTCCAGTAAGGCTTATCTGGTGAACAGATAGATAAAAAAAATAATGCCAATCACTTCAAGGCTTATACATGGTAATGGTAGTGCTGTGATAATTTATAATTATGGTACAACAGACTCCTTTGCACTTGAGCAAACTGGATGATTTTTTAGTTTGTGGTTTGTAATAGTTTCCAATTAGACTTGTATCTGTGATCTTTAAAGTGCAGTTCTTTGCAAATTTAACAAAAATATCATGTGGAATGCAAAAGGTATGTGTTATTCAAGTAGTTCTGTACCTTGTATATGTATGTTTTCTTTTCTTCTGATTGAAAGTGAAGCAGTATTCAGGTATTTGTTTTTATGTTGTGCAGAAAACCTATTCCATTTCTATCAAAAGTGCTTTAATTTATAAACGATTGACTGCATGCTAATGTAGTAAGTAGTGTGTTAGACATAATCCTAAAAATAACACAGAATTATAGTGTGTATGAGATAAGAAGACATGAGAAAGAATCACATTAAGAAATTTGATATTGTCAATATTTCATTTTCAAACATAAATTGCTGTACCATGTAGCTGGATTTGATTAACAGCCTATTGATTCATCTCCAGAGCCATTTTGGGTTGTTGAGAAGCCAAGATTGCTGTGCTCGAAGATAGGTGACCTTTACTTTATCTGAGGGTCAGGACTGTATTTAGTGTACAGTGTAAACTGCACGTCAGTGTATGTCATGGAAAATGAGGACTCTACAGTCACAACATACTTTTGCCTATTAATATATGCATAATATAATATAATATAATATAATAATTTATAATCACAATTCATTCACCTGTGACCAGTTTTATATACAATGTCAATTGATTTTTTTCACTAAAGGAGTAGGATGGAATCACATAATGAAGGACAGTACTGCAATATGTCTGCTAGCTGACAGGCAGTTAAATAAACAGAACCATTGGCAGTATGTTGGCATTTCATAGGGCAGTGCCTGTGCAGAAGTGATTAAAGCCAATGTTATACACATATATTAGTTTATATTTTCCCATTTTGATAAAAAATAATTATGGACACAATAGAATCCTTTATATGTTCAGCATTACAGTAATTTCTGAAATGGGACTGGAGTTCATTGACTGCAAATGAGAAAGATGCAATGTAATAGTAAGAGCTTAATTCTTTACAAGTGTATGACACCATCTGCTTAAACTGACAAGGGTGCCTATGAAACAGGAACAATATGAAACTTGAGCTTTTATATAGTAAAAATGAAAAAAAAACTTTATTTGTGTCAAGCAGAGTTTAAAAAGGTGTCACAAAGGTTCTTTGTCAGATGATATGGTTTCAGCTCAGCAACAATCAGCTGCATGTATGCTAGTTTATAGATGAGGACTACAACTCTAAAATTTTCCTTTTTAATAGGCATTGACCTGGTTGTACAAATCACATATCTCTTGACAACATATCCGGTAATCTCTTGGTAAACACATTTTTCAGTTTTGCATGTTAGGTTGCTTCCTTTTTCTTAAAGAATCTTTCAGCAATACAAATGCAGATAGCCTCCAGCTATGTATGTATTCTGAAAAGGTATACCTTCTTGTTTAAACACCTGCATTCAGTTTATCATCGGCTCTTCATTATAAGCTTGTTAAACAACAATAATAGTTGGCTATACTAATAGAGTTATAGCTCTGCTAAGCTGCCATGGAAACTGGTAGATTAACAATACTTATATTTATAGCAGTGTGAGTGAGGATTATCTAAAAGATTTTACATTTTAAACTACAGATACTAGTGGTGAGACCTTCACCTTCATCAAAACATGGGGGAGGGTAACTAAAGGTTCAATGCAAACAGTTTCAGCATTTGACATTCAAACTTAATCTGAAATTTAATCATCTAGCCTTCTGCAGATGTACCAGTAACAATTTATGATGGATGGAAATCTATAAATGTACAAGATAAAATAAGATTTGAGTCATTTACATGCTTATGTTTGGCCTGTACCTGTAATAAAAGTATTATTATTATTACAAGATAAGAAAGCCGTAGTAGTATCCTTTGTTATTTTAGTATCACTTACTATCCTTTGTTTTGTTTTTTAACATCACTTAGTATCTATTGTTTTTTTAGCATCACTTTTCCATAAGTACAGAAGTGTGGTTTAACTTGTTCTGTTATTTACTTTAGTTAGGGAATGGACTTCTGTATATCATCATCATCAACCCTCTTTTTCCAATTTTCTACATGGGGTTGGGGTGCCGTGTTAACTGTCGTCATCTCTCTCGATTCAATGCCACACTCCTGCTTTCTTCGACACTCTTGTCTGACTGTTACCGATCTTTTCTCACACAATCCATCCACCTCGTCACACTCCTGCTTTCTTCGACACTCTTGTCTGTTACCGATCTTTTCTCACACAATCCATCCACCTCGCCACACTCCTGCTTTCTTCGACACTCTTGTCTGACTGTTACCGATCTTGTCTCACACAATCCATCCACCTCTTTGCTAGATGCCTTCATTTCCTCTTCCCTTCTTCCTGTCTGTCTCATATCATCTTCAGCAGATTGTCCTCTGCTTTTCGGCACATGTGCCCGAACCACCGTAATCTGTTCTCTTTGATCTTCTCTGCAACTTTTGGCTTTTGCTCTTTTGTTCTCATTTCTTCATCTGTCCCACAGTGTGCATCCTATCACCTATCTCAGGTAATTCCTCTCCATCGCCTTTCACTTCCTCATCTGCTCTGTCTTTACTTTCCAAGTTTCTGTGCCATCATAGCCGGCCTTAGGCATAGGCCAACTAGGCGGCCGCCTAGGGCGCCGCTCTAGCAGGGGCGCTTTTCCAGTATTTATTCGGTGTAAGTAGACCATGATGGGGGCACTGAGTGGTGTGGTGGGGGGCGCTGTGGAACCTTTTTTCCTAGGGCACTAGTTGACCTAAGGCCACTCCTGTGTGCCATACAGTACTACTGATCACACCACTGTTTTGTACACCTTAATTTTCAGCTTTTTTGGCATTCTTCTGTCACACACTACATCAAGCACTCTATGCCAGTTGGCTGTAGCCCCTCTGATTCTAGCTTTGAACTCTTCATTCAGACTTCCCTTCTCCTCAACCACCCCTCCCAGATACACTACCTTCCCTGCTGTCTCATTTCGCAGCTTCTTCTGATTTACCCCATTTGCTGCCATTATCACTGCCTTATCTGTACTTAGTTTCCTCCCATGTGCCTTCAGTATCCTTTGCTGAAGTTCTTGCTTACATTATGCCTGTAAGGCCACATCATCTGCATGCACCAGTTGTGTTGATCTGTCCCCTCAGACCTATTTGCTAATGTAGTCTATCATCAGTATGAACAGCTGTAGGTACAGAGCTGATCCCTGATTACCCACTCGCACTGGGAACCCCTCTGTGAAATCGAACACTGTCCGTACTTGAATCATTGGGTTATTGTACATAGCCTGCACTAATTCTACTTCTGTAGATATATATATATATATATATATATATATATATATATATATATAATATATATATATATATATATATATATATATATATATATATATATATATACATGTGTGTGTGTGTGTGTGTGTGTGTGTGTGTGTGTGTGTGATAGAGAGGGAGAGATAGAGGGAGAGAAAGAGAGAGACCATGTGTGTGTGTGTGTGTGTGTGTGTGTGTGTGTGTGTGTGTGTGTGTGTGTGTGTGTGTGTGTGTGTGTGTGTGTGTGGATGTGCACATCTGGGTGTTAGTGCCTTGGGGCAATGCATGTCTGTTTGTACCATGTCGATGCTGGAATACTTCTTTGTCTTCTGTCCTGCTTATACTTGATATGTTTCTTTTATTTTAGCATTTTACTGATCCCCTGGTCTCCCATGCAAAATGAGTATTACTTACATGCCCAGTAGGAATGCAATATTGTATTTATAATAACTGACCAAGTCATTCAATCAGACAGTGCTCATAGTCCGTTGCACCTGAAAAGAGAGACACTTGGGGCAGGTTATTTTTTCTAGTTAACAAATGAATAAATTAATTAATTAATTAATTAATTAAAAAAGGAAGAGAGAAAATGTTTAAAATATCTTGACCTTCTGACCCTAAATCTGTAAAGGGCAGGTTTAAAGAAAACCTTTTCTAAATGTTTGCATTGCAAAGGTCAGCATACCAACAGAATATCACAAAACATTACTGAGAAAAAAAACAATGCAAACTAATGTGATTTTTTCATCATTATTTGCCATTTTGCAACAGTCTTTGCTAAATCCACATGGCACCAGGTCATTATCTTGAGGAAACTTCTTATCAGCTTTTTCAGACTGCTTCTTCAAAACAATGTTGCAATGCTCTCCATTGCTCACAAATTAAGGCCAAAGTGCAGGCCATTCAGAGGATATCCAAGCACTTTTTTCAGCATATTGCTGAAGTCTATTGCTGTAGAAGCATTATTTTCATTGTTAGGAACAAGCCTATCATCTGTGAAGCTTGACTTTCCCAGTGATAGTTTATCTGCATCTGAACTGATAACCTTGCTTTTTATGTTCTGGCTTCTACTGTATCCTCATCAGTAAGGAAAATAAGGCTATATAACTGTTGTAGGTCTGCTGGTACTGATATGGACAGTTTGAACAATTGCTGTATTGCTGCGTGCATCTTAGTTTCATCTAATACTTCATTTTAAATGTTAACTTTTTGCAAATCTTCATATAGCCTCTTCTGTCTGTCTCTCTCACTCTCTCGCTCTTTCTCTCTAATTTTGTGCCTACTTTGATAACGTAATTTTATTATTGCTTCTGGGTAACACTGCATGTAAAGCTAGCTAGCTGCCCCGGCCCCCCCAAAAAGGGGAAAAAGTTCAGTCTGCAGCTATTGCTGCCTTGCTTTACTGTATGTATTGTGCAAAAATAATATCCATCAGAATGTTGTGGGAGAAACGATAAAATGTTAGTGCCCTTTCAAACGATTGCACACCACATTAAATATATGCATATCACTCCATTTTTTTCTTAATGAAAACATAAAGAGGATCTTACCCAACCCCTTTTTGTGATGTAAATAACCGAGTAACTGGTCTTTTTCAACAAACAATGTTTGTAGGTAGAATGGGATAGATTGTTAACAAAATTTACTTTGATTCATATTTTTTTGTTTTACCTTCAATTTCACTGTTGATTGTTAGGGGTAGGTTTTAGACAGGCAAGCTCTAGCCACCCCAAGGGGCCTAGGCAGTTATAAGGGGGGATCCACCTTGAATCCTGGGAACTACCGCCCCATCAGTCTGACGAGCCTGATCTGCAAGGCCATGCAACGTATTATCATGAAACTTATAAACAAAGAACTGGCAAATTTCAAACACTGGACCCCACCCAGTTTGGGTTTGTGAAGGACCGATCTTGTCTCCTGAACCTGATTCACTTCTCTGAATCAATCTCTAGAGCTGTGGGCGAGGGTATGGTGGTCCACACAGCCTATCTGGACCTCTCCAAGGCCTTCGACACCATCCCCACTCTGGAATCATAGATAAACTTACTAAGCTGGGCATTAATCTTGACGATTGGATGGAAGATAGGAAATTCACCCAGGGGATCATGTCAGTCACCCTGCTATACAGGGGTCTGGGGAAGTAAATATTGTGGGAAGAAATAACCAGGGAATTGTTATGGCTAGGCTTGTATAGGCCCTAGGGCTGATAAGCCTAGTATCAACCTATGAACCTATAAATTCACACAGACTGTGGAGAGGAAAATCCTGAGCTTAATAAAACAATCCTACCTTGGTTTTTGATTTACTGTGGAGTTGACTGGTAAGAGAACTTGCATTTGAATTCATATTTTATTTCTTATCACTGTGTTTCAATGTTTGTAAGTAGGAAGGGATAGCTTTTTAACAAAATTTACTTTAACTCTTATTTTGTTTTACCTTTAATTTCACAGTTGGTTGTTAGAATGGGCTAGGTTTTAGATAGGCAAGCTATTGCCAACCCAAGGGGCCTAGACATGTATAAATTCACACAGATTGTGGAGAGGAAAATCCTGAGCATATCTAAACAATCCTACCTTGGTTTGTGATATACTGTGGAGTTGATCGGTAAGAGATGTTTTATTTGAATTTACATTTTATTCTCACTGTTTTCAGTGTTTGTAAGTAGGAATGGACAGCTTGTTAACAATATTTACTTTGATTCATGTTTTTTTTACCTTTAATTCCACTGCTGATTGTTAGAAAGGGCTAGGTTTTAGACAGACAAGCTCTAGCCACCACAAGGGGCCTAGACAATAATAATTTCACACAGAATACAGAGAGGAAAATCCTGAGCATATCTAAACAATCCTGCCTTGGTTTGTGATTTACTGTGAAATCGACTGGCAAGAGAACATTTATTTGAATTTACATTTTATTTATCACTCTTTTTCAGTGATTGCAAGTAGGAAGGGATAGCTTTTTAACAAAATTTACTTTAACTCATATTTTGTTTTACCTTTAATTTCACAGTTGGTTGTTAGAATGGGCTAGGTTTTAGATAGATAAGCTCTTGCCAACCCAAGGGGCCTAGACACATATAAATTCACACAGATTGTGGAGAGGAAAATCCTGAGCACACCTAAACAATCCTACCTTGGTTTGTGATATACTGTAGAGTTGATTGGTAAGATATGTTTTATTTGAATTTACATTTTATTCTCACTGTTTTCACAGGAAGGGGGTAGCTTGTTACACAAGATTTACTTTGATTCATATTTTATTGTTTTACCTTTAGTTTCACTGTTGGTTGTTAGAAAGGGATATGTTTTAGGCAGGCAAGCTCTAGCCTTTCCAAATAACCTAGACAGGTATAAATTCACATAGACTTCAGAGTGGAAAATCCTGATCATATCTAAACAATCTTACATTGGTTTGTGATTTGTTGTGAGCAGACAGGTAAGAGAACTGTTTGTTGTTAGAAATTGATAGGTTTTAGTCAGACAATCTCTAGCAACCCCAAGGGGCATAGACAGGTATAAATTCACACAGACAGGGGAGAGGAGAATCCTTAGCATAGTAAAAACAATCCTACTTTGGTTTCTGATTTACTGGGGAGTTGACTGGTGAGAGAAGTTTTATTTGAATTTGTACTGTATTTGTTATCACTGTTTTTCAGTATTTGTAAGTAGGAAGGGATAGCTTGTTAACAAGATTTACTTTGATTCAAATTTAGTTTTTTACCCTTAATTTCACTGTTGGTTTTTAGAAAAGGACAGGTTTTAGACAGGCAAGCCCTGACCACCCTAAAGGGCCTAGATAGCTGTAAATTCAAACAGACTGCAGAGATGAAATTCCTGAGCATATCTAAACAACCCTACTTTGGTAAGACAAGTTTGATTTGAATTTATATGTTACTTCTTATCACTTTTTTCACTGTTTGTAGGTAGAAAGGGATAGATTGTTAACAAAATTTACTTTGATTCATATTTTTTTTGTTTTACCTTTAATTTGACTGTTGGTTGTTAGAAAGGACTAGGTTTTAGACAGGCAAGCTCTAGCCAACCCAAGGGGCCTAGACAGTAATAATGTCGCACAGACTGCAGAGAGGAAAATACTGAGCATATCTAAATAATCCTACCTTGGTTTGAGATTAACTGTGGAGTTAACTCTCCAAGAGAAGTTTTATTTGAATTTATATTTTATTTGCTATCACTGTTTGTAGAGAGGAAGGGATGGGCTGTTAACAAGATTTACTTTGATTCATATCTTGGTGTTTTACCTTTAATTTCACTGTTGATTGTTAGGGTTACGTTTTATACAGGGAAGCTCTAGCCACCCCAAGGGGCCTAGACAGGTGTAAGTTTACACAGACTGCAAAGAGGAAAATCTTGAGGCTATCTAAACAATCCTACTTTGGTTTGTGATTTACTGTGGAGTTGATTGATAGGAAAAGTTTTATTTGAATTTGTATATTATTTGTTATCACTGTTTTTCACAGTTTGTAGGTAGGAAGGGATAGCTTGTTAACAAGATTTAGTTTGATTCAAATTGTATTGTTTTAACTCTATTTCCACTCCTGACTGTTAGAAAGGGATATAATTTAGACATGCAAGCTCTAGACAGGTATGAATTCACATAAACTGCAGAGAGGAAAATCCTGAGGATATCTAGACACTCCTACCTTGGTTTGTGATTTATTGATCTTTACTGTTAAAAAAGTGTGACTGCAACCGATAGTCTCTAAATAAAGGAATTACAGCTTTTGTCTTTCTTGCAGAACTTGTATGGTTAGAACAACTTTACTGTACTTACTTTAGTATTTAGTTGTATATTGCTTTTGTGATTGTTTTTGTCATAGAAGTTGATTTAAGTTACCTGAATTCTGTGGTTACTGATTTTGATTATTTTTCTTTTATAAGATTTTGTTTGAAGCTAAATATGCATTCCTTAAATGAGTATGCAATTAATGATTTGCTAATGCACAAATCTTGTACAGTGTAATAAATGCTATGCATATTTAAAGGTAACAGTTGATAACACTGGTGATCTGTGTTCCTCGTGTCAAAAGCTGGATGATTTGCTTACCATTTTTAAATGTAAATCTAGACTTAATGATGATTGTACATGTGCGACTGGCATGGCTTGGAGAACTGCTTCATATATTAATGACTGGACTGGTGAGATAAATAATGTTAGGGAAAGAACAAATAGAACACATTCAGGGAAATAACACATCTATTGACCGCAAAGATCATTCAACCCCTATGAAACAAGATGATGCCCCTGACAACTATGGAATTCTGGATACAAGTATTCAACAATCTGTGGATCCTGTTTGTTTAGAAGGAAACAGAAAAAGAAAGAAAGGAAGAAGTTTACAACATACAAGGAAGAAAAATAAACTGATTAATGTCTGTAAAGTAAAGAGAATACATACTAAAAAGAACACTGCTTTGTTATGTAACACACAGGTTACAGGGAATGATAATATTTTTCTATCAGAAAACCTTCAGTCTATAGAAAAAGGCATAATTTTTCCAAAAGAGAAGGTAGAAAAAAGAGGCAAGGGGTAGGTGAAAAGGGAGAAATCAAAACTGAATGTGGAAGGATTTACGAACACTACTTTAAGAAAAAAGAAAGACAGATGATGAGTACATGGCTCAAGCTGTGGATTTACAATGCCAGTTGGATGAGAATTTAATGCACAATGAAAAAAGGAGGATTAATAAGACTAATGGTGATGAACATCTATCCTTTGTAATGACTGAGCAGATATTACTATATTAGAGGTTAGGATTGTCACCTCACAGCAAGAGGCTTTCCAGTTCGATTCTCAGCTGAGATGCCTTCTGTGTGGAGTCTTTATGTCCTCCCTGCAGTCAAGTGGGTTTCTTCCGGGTGCTGCAATTCCTCCCACATTCCAACGATATCCAGTAGGTGGATTGGACACTCCAAACCGGCCATAGGTGATAGTGTGTGTGTGAATGAGTGGTATGAATGAACTACCATGGCAGGGCTAGCCACCTGGCAGTGTAAACCTTGGCTCAAGATGATTGTCACTGCTGAAGTGACACCCCAACCCCATGTGCAAAATGGGAAAAGGGGTTAAGGATGGGTAGATATTACTATATTAGAAGCTGAAGATTCTTCAGAGCTGGTCAGCAAAGATATTCTTGTAACTGGAGATTCAGTTATTAGAGGAACTGACACATATTTGCAGAGAAGATAATGAACATCGAATAGTGTTATGCTTGCCAGGAGCAAAAATAGAAGGTGTGAGTTAAGCCTTGGAATGCCTTAATGTAAGGGAGTATGGATCCATTTTTTATTCATGTGTGTACAAATGATGTCATCTGCAAGGATTCTCTGACTCTTAGTAGGGAACTGACAGCCCTGTTAGAGAGTATAGCTTGTCCTGTGTTAGAACGTATTTTTCACGAATCACCTATAGAAAGGATAGTCAGGTCACCATGAATGAAAAGATTTTTTGGGTAAATACCTACATGGAAAAAATGTTCCGTTTTAAAAAATGGGAATGTGTACAGCATCTAAGCCTAGTTTTGGGCACATGTGTTCAGAACAGGATGGCATGCATTTGTCAAGATCAGGGAAGAGAATTTTTGCAGCAGATTGCAATATTTGACAAACACTAGGCAGGAATTGTGCCAGGTCAAAAATTAAACATTTCACAGTTGGCAACATTTGATGCATCTCTGATGGTTGCTAATGCTAGGAGCATTAATAGTGAAGGTTTTTGTATTGGAAAATTTGCTATGGTCCCACCAGGTAGCTGTTGCTGTCTGTGAAACATGGTTAAAGAACAATGACTAGAAACCAGTTCTGTCAGGGTATAAATGTTTTTACTGTAACAGACATTCTAACAAAAAAATCAGGTGGAGGTGTTATGATGGGGATTAAAGATAGTTATGAGACCTGTGATTATTACATGTTCAGTGATAACACCAATATAGACTGCGTAACTGTGACAATGAAGACAGCCCTGGAACATAGAACAATTGTTGGAGTGTATAGACCACCAAAGTCACGTGTAGATGACCTAGAGGAATTCATACATTTCTTGCATGAAACACAGGAGGGAAAAAATATTAGCTGGGGACTTGAATCAATATTATCCCAGTCTGTTTCTGGTAAATTTAACAACATTAGTAAGGAAATTATTCACAGCATATACAATTGCTTTAGATGGTAAAAAAAACTACCAGTTTGTGTTACTAAGGAAATTGCTGTTCAAGTCAAGTTTTACCACCATTGGTGTGCAGTGATCATCGGGTTAAAAAGGTTAATTTGTTGCTGGATAATTCTGCCAAACTGAAATCTGAACCAGTGCACAGAAGATTAATCACAGATTATATCACAGATTATATGGAAGCAAAACAGTCACTATGTAAAACTAACTGGAGTGAGGTGTTCAGTGGAAAAGTTTTGAAAGAGAAATTGTTTGAGTGCAAAAAATAAAAAAAAAAATGTGATAGAGAGATAGATACTGCTAGCACAGCTGTCTGGAATTTTGTAAATAATTATATGCCATTTGTGAATATCAACATGATTCATATAAGATATGTGTGTTACAAATGTATTAGAAGTGTATGTCATGTGTATATCAAACTGCTGGTACAGAGGTGTGTATTGAAAATGTTTTTATAAAGTGCTTAAAATGTAACCATAGCATGCAATACTGGAATACAACAGAAATGTACCTGCACTATTGTAATAGTTTACGTGTATATCTGTTAACAGGGGGAAACTGGAATACAGAAGGTTAACTTGCAAAACTTCAGAAAAATAGCTGAAATTAAATTACTTTATGGCTGGGCCATAAATATGTTATCTTTTGGTTTTGATGCAGTAACAGACACAATGTCTGTGCTGAGATGTTTTCTGTATTGTCTTGGAAGTGTTTTATTGTTTTATAACTTCCAGGATCTGCAGACATCTGAGGAAACGCCCTTGTGTATGTATTTTCACAGGTAGATGCTAAATACTGCTAGCTTTCAGCAGTAGTGGTTTAACCTGGGAACAAGCTCCCAGCCGTAATATTTGAGATATTAATTTAAAAACTCTGTGAGAGAGACTCTGCATTCTGTATTCTGTCTTTGACCTGACAACATCAAGATCCACTCACCACATCTGCCTTGCTATGAGTAAGTAAGTCTAGGGAACAGTATAATTCTCTTAGATATAGTCATAAATAAGGCAAAGCTTATTCTAGATATTTTTTTTTATTTATTTGAGACTGTCCTACAATGCTATTTTTTAAATATTTCCTGTGATTTAGAACTCTGCTGTCACTGTAAATATATACTGAGTATTTTCTTATTTTAATATTTATTATTAAATATATTTAAACCTTTCATTGTTGCTGGTCTATCTACACATATTTAAGATCTGAGAGTACTTGTATATTTGGTGAGACTGTGAAGACCACTCCTAATAGCCTTGCTCTTGCTACTATTTGTATTGATAATAATATTACACAGTAAGAATGGAACCCTTTGTTAAGGGCCTTAAAGTAGCTGATAGAGGGGTGGCTGGTGGCAGTAATAACTACCTTATAGTCTGGGAAAAGGGAGGCATAGCTAGTAAACATGTGTCAGCCTTTCCCAGGTGTGTGTGTGTGTGTGTGTGTGTGTGTGTGTGTGTGTGTGTGTGTGTGTGTGTGTGTGTGTGTGTGTGTGTGTGTGTGTGTGTGTCTGTAAATCAAACCTCAAAATGTCCGTGTGTCAGCTACTTGGGCAGGGACACAAAGCACTGGTTGCTTACAGAGAGAGTGCTGGAGGTCTTGGATTGGCCACTCAGCTGAGATCATAACCCTATAACTGTGCCAGTGAGGAGTCTTACTAGAGATCTGGAGAAAGAGGGAGAAACCAGCCCCCGACTGACTGTGGTCTCTGTGTGCTCTTAAGGGATATTGAGTGCTGCATCTGGAAAGAGTGTATGTGTGTGTGTGTGTGTGTGTGTGTGTGTGTGTGTGTGTGTGTGTGTGTGTGTGTGTGTGTGTGTGTACCTGTCATCCTCCCAATGTACATCCTCCACATGGTACTCATCATCTTCTTTCGGCTGTTCCCGTTAGGGGTCGCCACAGCGGATCATCTGTTTCCATTTCTTTCTGTTCTCTGCATCTTGCTCTGTCACACCAACCACCTGCATGTCCTCTCTCACCACATCCATAAACCTTATCTTAGGCCTTCCTCTTTTCCTGCTACCTGGTAGCTTCATCCTTAGCATCTTTTTCCCAATATACTCAGCATCCTTCCTCAGCACCTGTCCAAACCAATGTAATCTTACCTCTCTGACTTTGTCTCCAAACCCACCAACCTGGGCTGACCCTCTAATATATTTATTCCTAATCCTGTCCACCCTCATCACACCCAGTGCAAATCTTAACATCTTTAACTCTGCCACATCCAGCTCTAACTCCTGCCTTTTTGTCAATGCCACTGTCTCCAACCCATATAACATAGCTGGTCTCACTACCCTCTTGCAGACCTTCCCTTTCACTCTTACTGGTACTCGTCTGTCACAAATCACTCCTGACACTCTTCTCCACCCACTCCATCCTGCCTGTACTCTCTTCTTCACCCCTCTTCCACACTCACCATTACTCTGAACTATTGATCCCCCACATGGTACTAGTGGTGAGAATTGAGGGTCCTTGATTACTGGTCTAGTGGTGGAAAGTCAAAGTCAGGATCTAGGCGTACAATGTAAGGGGGATATATTTCCATAAGATATCTGCTTAAGGTGAGAGACAAGAAATATAAATGGAAGAGTTTGAACTACAACTTTGAAAACTGAAATAAACAAGCTGGACAAACAGATTAAGCATACTGTGAGACAATATCAAGAATAATTTGAAGAAAATGTATATAAAGGTATTGAGCATAATAGGAAACCTTGTTATAGATACATGAGATGTGGAAGGAGTAAAGGCATACAAATTCATAAACTGTGTGCAGATTTTAAAATTTATTCTCAGACACAACAGATTATAGATATATTTGCAATCTTGTACAAAACAGTTTGGCTCCAGAAAAATGGGTGTAAAGTTGTCCTAGTGACATCCAGGTAACCCCAGCTACTGGAATCAAATTAGATTATATTGAAAAACAACTATGCCTTCTTATACAAATCTTCATTAAACATTTTGTCTGCATTCCATCTATGACAAACCCAACTCAGTCTCCCCTCCTACCTACTGATATCATTATAAACGTCTTATCAGTAAGCTTCATCCTGTAAACCTTGCTACACATAATTACATTTCTCCAGTGGTTTCTCCACATCTTCTTCCCCTACACAGGTCAGCAGCATATGATCCTCTGAAGACATATGACACCATGTTTTACTTCTTTAATCTTTGATCCAAATTCCACATCTTGTTCTACTTGTTAGGATCTGGGCCTTCCTCATCTACTCAGCACAAAATATTGTATCACCTCATGAATCATAACACAGACTTTCATCTTCTGAGTAACTCAATTAGCCCCACACCTTTTATCACCATTTCTAGCCACTCCTACCCTATCAAGTGCCTTCCAAATATTAGAATACCACCACACAGTTTTTTGCATTCCACTCAATGTCTTCTATCTGGCTCAGTCCACTGCTCCAGTGTTCACTGATCTCCCCTTCCCCAACCCTTTCTGCCATCTCCCAATCAGCTTTGGTTGGCATGCCTTCAAATTTACTCTTAATACATTATCTTTACTTACAGTGGCCAGTCCAAAATCTAATATACACTCCTTCCTCAACAGATTATAGCGGAAATCTTATCACACATGTCCATTTTTTTTCCGAAAAACAAATATATAAATCAGTTAGCAAATTGCTGCTCCATTTACGCACCCACACAATATGTTTAGCAGTAGAATTTTATTCCAAAATTCTTAAATGTAAACATAAATTGTCAAAAAAAAAACATAAGGGCAGAATCTTCTTCAAAAATTGTCACTAGTAAATTTGCTCATTGTCATTTCTTTATAATTTATGATCGTGCAGTTAGGTCACTTAAACTTGTACAGAATTACTGAAATAAACTCGAACATTTTCAACATTTTAAACAGACTAATCATTTAAAATTTTCAAAAATTTTAACTAATATTTACAGAGAAATTGTATTCATAAAGTTGCAGGAAGTATTCTAAGAACTAAGGTAACACATGAATTGAAAAAGGAGACTTTGCCAATAGGGATGACTGTAAGAAGGGTTACTAATAGTAGACAAGAGGGGGCAGGAATTTACTGTAGAAAACTGGAAAAGGAATGAAGGCACTAGGAGCAAATAATTAGAGTTGGAAAGGTAATATTGTGGGATGAGGCCAAGCAGAAGTTTAGCCTGCATGTTAGAGATTGCCTTCCCTTCCAGGGAGTGATGTCAGTTTACAGGCAAAGAGAAAAGGATATGGGATTCCTAAGTGAAAGACCAGCTCTAGTAGAGTTATTAGCTGAGTCTAAAAAGGAAGCTGCTGTTTAAAAAGAGATACTTAGTAGAGCATATAAAATATTGCATGGTAACAATAAGAAACAATCAAAAGTGGTTAGAAAAGATTGGGAAGAGGGACTGGAAAAGCAATTTACAAAAATAAGGGTGGAAGGGCATATGTATGGCTTCCAATATGCAAGAAAGTGCAGAAGGTTTAGGATTTTTGCTTGTAAGTATCTGCATGGGTATTTTTATACCCCATGCAGACCTCAAATTTTTCCTCAGGTAGACAGCAAATGCTGGAGGTGTGACGAGGAGAGGGGGAACTGGGAAATGGTTTTGGGAGTGCAATGAGTTGACATATTTAAAAAAATTCTAAACAGAGTACTCTGCCAGAAATTTTGGGGGAGCAAACGGCTCTAACAATGGAAATTATTTTTCTGAGTTGTGACACGGGATTTGGGTTGGCTAGACATAGTAAGGCCTCATTAAGTTTAATGCTACTGGCTGCCAAAAAAGCAATTACTAGAAAATGGAAATCAAAATCTAAACCAATTGTAACTGAAGTATTGAATATTAAAAGACATAAGATAACTGGAACTTGGATATTTAGAAGAGGGAAGGAGAAAATTACATAGAAGTAAATGGAAATTGTGGGAACAATGCATACAGAATAATGTTCAGGAGAAAGACTGAAGTTTAAGAGGAAGCAGGAATTGAGCAATTTAAGTAGCGATGGAATGAATCACAGTTGTTATAAAGAAGAAAACATGTGCAAAGTATAATGCTTAAAAAACATTCATTCGGTTTGTTTTCTCTTAATGTATGTGTGTCTGTCTTAAGTGATAATTTAATAAAAGTATTTAAAAAATACATTTTAATATTTGGGATGAATAGTTAGTAGTCAGGAAACTCAGTCATGAAGAACAAAACTTTGTAGTCGCTGCCACATCCATGTGAATAAATATATTGCATCTCCTCCCCCATAAGTTCATGTGATCAGGCCTTAACATATAACATGACTGATGAAGCCAGGCAAAAAATAAATTACATGAACAATTATTTACCCTGGTTTTCCTTACCATGTACTGCAACATTTTGTTTAACTCTTGTTATCACTTGGTAGGTTTACTTACTAATGTAAATAGTTTCAGCATTTATTAAAAATATAATGTCATAAATTATAAAAAGTATTGCAGATTGTGTGGAGAACAACATAAAAATTGCAAAAATTGCAGAAAAAAATCAGGTGCATTTTCAAATGTTGCAGCTGTATACATTTCTACTATAGTTCTGAAGTCAGTTTTAATTTAATATTATTTGTAATATTTTTGTTAATTTCGTGGTTACATGTTAATACCTTAGTGAGAACTGTATTATTATTTTAAACTCCTATAGTCAATCATATATTTAGAGTAGTTTAATCTAATGTGTATTTTTATTCAAGCTTGCTAGAAGTGCTGCTTTTCTACTGAGTGTGGGTTTTGATTCCTTTTATTTTTCATTTATTTTTTATTTTTCCTTTAGATTTGAGAGATTTTTTGTTTGGTATGTGTGTGTGGTTGTTGTTTTTATGGAGTTTGTGTGTGAAATTTTGTAAATGTAGAGTGTGAAGACCTGCTTTGCTTTTTTCTCTGCTAGTGTGAAAGGGGCTCAATTAGGTGACTGATGACATTGCTAGAGGGAAATGAGTCGGGCTCCTACCAGCCTTAGTGAGAGCCCTGGGGCTCAGTCATTCCTTGCCTGGAATGCCTTATCAGCCCATTCTTCCTTCAAAGAGGTGAGAGGTGGTATGGAAAAGGTCAGTCAGATGGACTTTGAAGACTCTCCTTCCAGCCTGTGGAGCTCCTCCATAGCAGCACTCTTGAGCTGTATTAGTTGCTACCACACATGGAGAAATTTTGTGATTCCATGCATGTATCTACCCCCACTAGTGTTGCACAACACTGGCTGCCTGTGTTTAACAGGCCCATACTCTGTGAGAGCACTACTTAATAGTCCCTCTATGCATCATCCAAGTAATGTGCCAGGACTGTCTCCCTTCCCCAGATGAGTTAACCGGCAGCTGCCAATCACTTCCCACCTGCCAGTGCCCATATCATTAATTGAACATGGGTCATCTGTTATAGTTAGGACTTTATTCCTCTGTGTGGCTGGGGTGGGAAAAAAACAAAATATCTTGTACCCTGTCTCAGGATAAATTTTCAACTACCATAACTAATATAAAGATAACAAGAGAAAAAGATAAAAGGCTGTAAAAACACTCATGTTTGAACTAGAACACAAAATATAGAGGATTATGATTCAGTCATCAATCATAACCAGTTTCTAACTGAAGTTGAGAAATGGATTCAAAAATTTCACCTTGAGAGCAAAACCTAAGAAATGCATTTTTTTAATCCATTGTGATAACACCTTAAATAGTTAAGATTGGTTAACTGACCATAATTCCTTGAATTACAAGGAACTTCAACTATCCCCATGTGCTACAATTTAGAGGGGGTATGTAGTGTTACAATTTTGAAAGCTGTAACAAACTTGTGTACTATCACACAGATATTGAGCAGAAGTCATGTCCTTCTGATGAATAAACACCTTTAAAGGCTGTTAGGCACTTCAGCTTAGCACTATCACACAGATATTGGCAGAAATTAAATATAATTTTGATGAATGAACACATTTAAAAGCTATTAGGTATTTCACTCTGCTTTCACTTGAAATATTTGTATGTATGTACACATGCATGTGCCGTTTTTTCAGCATCATCACCCTTTAGAAATATGCCATGGCCTAGATGGATAAGGTATAAAACTTCAAAAAAGGCCAACTCAGCATTACATACGAGAGGAAAAAAGACTTTAATAAAGTCCAACCACAGTCCACAGACCGGTTTCGGCCCAAAGGCCTTTATCAGTCTATAACAGTAACTGCAGTTTGGTAACCATATTTATAAGTAAGCACAACAACATGATCAAAAACCAGCCTGTCAGCATTCAAATCACAAATGGTCATTTAAACCAGGTGGAAATCATCCACCCAGTCTCACAATCCAAGCTTTTTCTTTTTCATTTAATATATTATGCCATCCAGCCTTACAATTTCTGTTACCATACATTTTATCAATTATAATAAATTGAAATTTAGCAGTAGCATGATTAATGGTATGCCTATATAAAGCATTTGTAGAGTGCTTATTTCTCACATTACTGAGGTGTTCAGATATGCATAGCCTCATAGGTCTAGATGTTTGACCTATATAAAATGCTGAACATGTGCAAACAGCTAGATAGACCAGCTAGTCACTACTACAATTAGCAAATATATTGATCTGAAAGTTATGAGGTGTGTTCTTACTAGTAAATTCCTCAGTTTGAAAAATGTGTTTGCAGAATGAACAATGACCACAGGGAAAACAACCAACCAATTTAGTGCCATCCAATGTACACTCAGTCATACTAGATGATTGTAAATTGCCTTTATAATGACTAAACTGACTACTCAAAGTTTTGCCTGTACAAAAAGAAAATAAACATCTATTGCTCAACAAATCACTTAGCCGATCGTCAGCTAATAAAATATCCCAGTGTTGTTGCACCAAATCCATAAAATAATGTGTTCCTATCATAACTAGTCAAAAATTGTCTAGAAGTAATTTGCTTACATACCATAATCATAATAGAGATTTAGATCATAATATCAGACTAACAACTAGTTATGGTGGGAACACTCATTATTTTATGGATTTGGTGCAACAACACTGAGATAGTTTTGTACAGTAAGAACTGAAGGGTTAAAATGCCAGAAAGAATGTTATGGGAGGGTTGTTGAGATTGTGTTTTATTGGTTTTAAGTTGATCACATGATCAATTTAATTTGTATATAATTAACTGTATTGAAAACATTTGTTATCTGAAGAAGTCTTGCTACAAAGCAAGACAAAAAGTGCTTCATATTAAATGTTTTTAGCAAGTACTCAGTGTGGTTCCTTGGCAAGTACTTGCATCCAGTTGTTAATTTTAACAGTTTGTCTTCTTGTCCAGTTCTATGGCTGCTGAGAATGCTCTGGGTACTACTTGCGGTAATTTGCAACAAGATCGTGGTATAACACTGACTTGTCTTATAGAAGCTTTGACACGGAAGGTGGATTTCCTTTCCACTAGATTGGATTCATTACAACCTTCCCAACCAGGCTCTGGTAAAAATACCGCCACAGAGAATGCTACTGCTTGCATTTCTGACAATAATCTGGTTAATTTTATCGGAAACAGTAGTCTACCACTGTTTCCCGATTCACAGGGGTCTGCATTAACTCAAAACCAACAAAATAATGTCAGTTCCCCTAATATTTCACCTAGTTTAAAATCAGACCAACAAGGAAACAACAGAACATCCGTTCCATTGAATAACAACACTGCTGGATCCTCGGGGCTTATTGGGGCTCCCAATCTTAACAGTTGGCTTTCTGAACCACTGTGTTTCAACATGAATAGTACATCAGGAATACAGGAACAACCATCTGGAGGATCTTTGAGCTTACCAATTTGCTTACAGCAACTGGACAGTATGATGGTGAAATGTAAAAAACTACAATTGGAAGTTTTATACTTCCACCAGTGTATCAGTAAAGGAATAGAGCCTAAAGGACTTAAGAGTGTGCCATTATCCATCAGATTTGATGAAAGGCTCAGCTTTCCATAAAGAATTAACTGCATTATTTAATAAACAAGGCTAGGAGTTATTAGAAGTGATGTGCAAGAATTACCAGCTTCAAGTAGACAATATAATACGTGAAGCAGGTATTCTGGGCAGTTCTGTTATTATAGACAATAAGTTTCATCAGTATCACTATGATTATAATAGATATTTTACAAGTATGGACTTGCACATAAATAAACTTAAGGAAACCAAACTAAAAATGCTGAAGAGAGACCGTTTAGCCTATGCAGCAGGTTCAGCCTATCCAAGACCTTCTGGGTCTCAAACTTCAAACACGATTGGTCAGGATACATAGGAGGACCGTCACATAAAAATGGCGACCAAGATCTAACCCCCCAAGGTACAGACAACATGGAGGAGCAACCTACACAACAGATACGAAGAAGCGAACGGCTGGCAACTAACCGAGATAGGGGAATGGATTATATGGAACAAGCTGATCCATCAAGGGGGGAACATTTTCAAAATGGGTCCTTCAACCACAATCCTCAGAAAATGAAGTACCAGAGGAACAACCAGGGATCAAAAAAGAACAGGAGGGCCAGGTAAAAGCTGCCTCTTATTCAGCATATAGTGACTGTAAAGTCATTCTGAATACTACATTAGACTTTAAAGTCTATAATTTTTCTGAATTTGATATTAGTACTGAACTTGTTGATTTACTGGCTAAGGGACAAACTTTTGTGCCTGCATATAAAGCAGATTTAGCCAATACTTTGTTGGATGTTAAGCTGTTTGTTAGGAAGTTAAATTTACAAGTTTTATTGGGTCAAAATGAACCTTTTATACATACTTTTAGAGTTGCTAGTACTTACTATCCCCCATTGCATCCAACTTTAATACTGTTTGAAATAGTATGTAAGCTAGATATACAGAATTGTCTGTCATTTGCAAATAAAAATAATAGGTTTGCTATGAATATAACTAACAATGAAAGACAAGCACTTGAGTTTTTTAAGCAAGTAAATGTGAGAATAATGCAACCTGATAAAGGGGGAGGCCTGGTGATTTTGAATACTGTTGATTATATCAGACGAATGAATGTGATTCTAGGGTTTCACTTCATATTGCTAAAATGCTGAAATATCGAATTTCAGCATTTTGAAAGTATAAAGTCGAAACCATTAAAACACTGACATCTCACAACCACGAAATCACAACATCGAACACACACCATACAGCACACAACACACAAACAATAACACCCACACCACAAAACACTGAAAAACAACACAACACCACACAGACACACACCTACACTACACATATGTAAGGGGGCAAGCCTCCCTACACCCCCCCACTTATATATATACTAACTCCGAGATTGCACAAACAGTAAAAAAAAAAAATCACGCACAGCCAACACACACACTCATACCTCCACCTCTCTACCCTGACCCACTCATACAAGTTACAAAAACACTCACACACACTCACTCACCTTATAGGCTCATATTTCTTCCCACAATATTTACTTCCCTGGACTCCTGTCTAGCAGGGTGACTAACGTGATCCTCGGGGTGAATTTCCTATCTCCCATCCAATAGTCAAGGTTCCTTTTGAAGAGGGCCAAGGAGGCGCTCTGCTTGACATGTATGGGCAGTCTGTTCCAGGATATGAGGAGTCTCTGAGTTAGGAACCTATCTCTCTAGCATGTTTTGTTCATTGTGATGACAAAGTTTAGATCCCTGGAGCGTGTGACTCTGAGGGATTGGGATTTCTTTAAATGGAGCATGTCCAACAGCTCAGGGTTTAACATGGCCTTGTATGTTAAGCAGAGATCGCCTCTGAGTAGACAATATGCCACAGAGTATAGCTAGAGTTTTTTTAGACGGTCAGTATAGGGCATCTGCTTTAGCCTGTGATTCTTTTAGTGAGGTATTTCTGCAGCCTTTCCAGCTGTTTCAGATGTCTTGTGAGGTGCATACCAAATGGGGTGTTGTACTCTATAGTGGGTCTAATGAGGGATGAGTACAGTGGGACAATGACCTCCTTTTTTCTGGATGAAAAGCCCTTAGTGATGAGGTGTGCCACATAGAAGGATTTCCTGACTGTTGTGGCGATGTGGTTATCGAAGGTGAGACCACTGTTCACCTGTGTCCCTAAGTCTCTCATCAATCACACTTTCGGTGTTTAGTGTACTGCCACCTATGTGGTAATTCATGGGTACATGTTTTTTCCCAAAGGGGATAACTATACATTGCTTGGCACTGAGCTTGAGCCCATGGCTCTGGCACCAAGCATCTGTTTCTGTAAGGCCCTTTTGTAGAATATCCACATCATTTGGGGAATTCAATAATGGCTCCCAGTTTGCAATCATCTGCGAACTTTGTTAGCCAGAGTCCCTTAATGGTGGCCTGTACTTCAGAGAAGTAGATGCCAAACAAGAACGGTCCCAGGACTAAACCCTGAGGTACTCTACTTGTCATTTGTCTGGAGCTGGATTTGGAATCAGCTACTTCTACAGTGTGGGTTCTGTCAGTAAGCCAGTTGGCAACCCATCGGGTGACATACGAATTAATGTCCAGCTTAGTAAGTTTATCTATGATTCCAGAGTGGAGGATGGTGTTGAAGGCCTTGGCGAGGTCCAGATAGACTGTGTGGACCACCTTACCCTCGTCCACAGCTCTGGGGACTGATTTTAAGAAGTCAATCAGGTTCAGGAGACAAGATCGGCACTTCAAGAACCCAAACTGGGTGGGGTCAAGTGTTTGAAGATTGCCAATGTCTTTGTTTATAAGTTCCATGATAATGCATTCCATGACCTTGCAGATCAGGCTCGTCAGACTGATGGGACGGTAGTTCCCGGGATCCAAGGTGGATCCCCCCTTGTGGAGTGGGATAACTGTAGCTGTGCACCACTTAGTGGGCACGAAGTCTGAGGTGAGGCTATGATTAAACATGACACTTAGGTGAGGTGCCAGTTCATTTTGTAGTTCATGTAGTACACAGCCCGGGATGTCATCTGGTCCCATGGATGCTGTATTCTTAGCTTTGGAGAGTGTGGTTTCTACCTGTGTGGCCGTGATTACCAGAATTTGGCAATCTTTTGGTATTGAGATGGGCCTTTTACGGGGTGAGAGGGGGGTGAAGTTGGCACTAAATCGATCTGCCAGGATATTGGCAATATCCTTGGGATCAGTATATTTAATGCCATTCTATTGTAGCTCAGAGCATATCTGAGTATTGCCATTTAAATTCTTGACATAACTATACAATGCCTTGTGGTTTGTGGTTATCTTTGGAATCTTTGGCAATTTTATTTTTGTAACTAGCTTTGGAGGATTTTATGATGGATCTCAGCTTCTTACTGAGGCAGGTAAGGGAGTTTTTTGCATCCTGGGATTTTCCTCTTTTCTGCAACAGTTTTTTTCTTCTGTTGTATAGTTTGGGTATGGCAGGGGACTACCAGATTGGCTTCCTTTTTTGGATGGGAGCATCTTGGTTCTATTTGGGATTGCATGATTCATGCATGAGTGGATGTGCTCATACAGTGCCTTAGTGTAGGATTCAGCAGTCGAACTTTCAGCTCCTGCCTGCATGGGTGTCATGAAGATTGTCACTTCTGACTTGAGTAGCATGAAGTTGGCTTTGGAGAATTTTTTTAGTGAGGTTTCCTTACTGGGGGGTGGAGGTGGGATGTGGATGTCAAGGGCGATTTGCTTATGGTCAGACCTGACCAATGAGTGGGTGACCACTGGGTATGGAGCATCTATCTCCCATGTTGGTAATGACCAGGTCTAGGATATTGGAGCCCCTGGTGGGACAATAAATTAGTTGATCCAGGGTGTTGTAATTTATGAATTCCAAGAACCATTGGGAAAAGGTGTTGGTACCCAACTAGTTTTCCCAGTTAATGGCAAGGTAGCTGAAATCACCCAGTATTAGGGTGTTTGGTTGTATCTTAATATTTTCCAGTATGTTTAGAAAGGTGTAGTGAGAATCTTGGGGCATGGTGGAGGCTCTGTAGCAAGCTACAATTTGGATTGCAGTCTTACCTAGTGTTAGTTGCACCTGGAGAATTTCAGTTGCATTGTGTTGGGCAACCAGCCTGGAGGTGTGAATATCCTTGGTGAATATGGACACTCCTCCACCTTTAGTGTTTCAGTCTTGGTTTATTGGACAAAAACTTTGGTAAGAGTTGTAGCCTGGTATTGCAGGGGTGCTCTCTGGAGCTTTGAACCAGGTCTCAGTTACTGCACAGATATCGATGTTCTCCATTTTTAGGAGTGCCTCGAGAGAGTGCATTTTGAGGTTTAGACGTCTAGCAATGACTAGCATTACTTTCAGATTTTGCATGCTTGTATCTGTTACAGTGGTGGTTTTGTCCTTTGAACCTTACCTAAAAAAGGCACTATAGGGGTGGCAAGAGCTTTAGCCAGTAACCTGAATCCCAGGGGTGACAGGTGCAGACTATCTCTGGCAAAGCATTGTGGTTTGTCGATTATATTGTCCCAGGCAGACAGATACTGGATTCCCTTTGAATGACACCAGAAGCTTAGCCAGTTGTTGAAGTCAATCATTTTGTCCTTATACTATGGTATAATTCTGGGTGAAGGCAGGATGCTATTCAGGGCTAGGTTCATACCTGCCTGCGCCACATGATCCAAGAGCTCTCCCATTTCTCTTTTCATGTAGTCCAGGGAGGTACATCTCAAGTCATTCACTCCAACATGGACAATGACAGAGTCGTATTTATACTTGTTGTGGAGTGACTTGAGTGCATGCGTTATGTGGCGGATCCTGGCACCCGACAGGCAGCTGACTGTAATTTTGTCCTTGTTTAGCCTGGTGAGTGGGACATCAGTGTGCCTGACTATAGAGTCACCTATGACTAAAGTGTTGGGTACATTGTCTTGCTTTAGGGGCTGTTGTTGGGTGGCACACTGGTGTTGTGAACTATGTGTCACTTTGGTTGTGACTGGTGTTTGTTTGTGTTTCAGCTTCGGAGGTCCTTGTTGCATGGGCAGGTTAATGTTAAGGGCCTCCACATATGTGGTGTTGCTATGTGTAGGTGTTGATGGTGTGGGTTTGAAGGGCTATGTGTTGCGTGAGGTGTAGTGCAGGTGTTAACCTTCTCCTCTTAACTGTCTAGCACAATTTTGGCTGGAGAGAGCTTTGCTTCCAGTTTGGCTAGGTAAGTGCATCTCTCGCAGGTTGTAGTGTTGGGTGGTAGGAGGAGAGGGTTGTCTGTGTACATGAGGCAGTTGCTGCATGGCCCCAGTATGCCCAGATTCACCAGGTGGACAGGAGAAATCACCGGAAGCTAACCCTTGGACATGCCTATTTAGGTGCTTTTTTGTAAAGTACAATAGCTGTTTTCCCTTACCTTTGTAAGGTACTTTGCAATTATAGACTGTTTAGTGCCGAGTGCTTGTATCAGTTTAAGGCTTCCTAGTGCTTTCCAGCAAGTCCTAGAGCAAGCGCTTGTCACAGGGGTTCAGATTTTAGTGCTACTACTGAGAAACCAGCTAGTTCTAAGGGAGAATTTGAAGAGCAGACTTTCTGGCACCTGGAATAGTTTAACCATAGCCCAGTGGTGCTATGTGAAAAATGTGCAAACACGTGCGTTTGTAAGTCAGAAAGTTGAAAGGGATAGAAATCATCCCAAAATGGCTAAAATTACAATTTCAGAGCTGGAAACCACTCCTCTAGTGTTAGACAGGCAGTACAATGCTCACCACTCCCACTGGTAAGCAGTAGGCCTTCCCTCTACCACAGCAAGGTCTGGATAGCTTTGAATGCAGAAAATAAAGTCCTGAAACCAGCAAAGCCTGGGATGTGGACTATACTAACTAGGAAAGGCAGGAAACGAGCAAACAAGATAGTTTTTTTTTTTTTTGTTAAAACAGGCTAAGCAATGCAATAATACACTAAATAAACACAGAAAAGGCTAGCGCACTTAAGTGTGTAGCCCTAAACAGTAAATACAATTAAAACTCTACAAAATTAGTAATTTAAAACTTTTTAAATGAAGCAAGGCAAGTACACAACTGAAAAATGATTTGAGAGACAGTAATACAGTAGAATAACTAGCTAGTCTACATATACAGAAAAGTCGATATATACAGAAAAGCAGCTGAAATGCACTAAAACAATTCAGATGCAGTGCAACCTAGAGCATTTGAGTTGTAGCAATATTAAGGCAAACACAGTTTTAATAAATGCACTAAAATATACTCTGTATTTCCAAAATGTTTGAGAAGCACAGTCAGAACACAAGGATATTCAGACAATTATTATTATTTTTTTTAGAAAGGGAGAAAGGAGGAACAGAAGGAATGAAACTAAGTGGGTTGGCCTTCTCAGATGTTCTCCCTGTATTAGGTAGAATGAGCTAATGATACTAGACTGGGAGGAGTGTCCAAGATCAAATTTAGGGTAGGGGCAGGCAACTACAAGGCCAGCAAGTATAAAGACAAGATGCCAATAGGGAGGGTGGGTAGGAAAAACCACTAAAGAAATGTTTATCACAAGTGAGTCAATAGCTATGAAATACAGTACAAGTATGCAGTATACAATACAATTGCTATAAATATCTAAAATAAGCAATAACTAATACAAATAAGCAAAAAAAAAAAACAGGCTACCTATTGCTATATATATCACAGATCAGCTGCTCCTCCTCAGACAGCTCTGTGTGTAATGGCTGTAATGACTGAAACACTCAAGTTAACTTCTTAAACTGCAGACACGATCCCAGCCGAACACTTCCGTATGATAACGAAAATGCATAAGCACAAATTCGACATAGTCCTATTCGCGATTATGCACTGTCGTTATTTAGAGGTTTTGGCTTCATGGACACGAATTGCTGAAATTCAATATTTCAGCAATTCGCATTTATGAAGTCAAACAAAACTGACATAAAGTTATTTAATTTCTTAACCATGCCTGCCCCAAGGATTCCTATTTTGTTCAGTCAACCTAAAATATATAAATGTCTTTTTGATTTGCCTATGAGGCCACTTGTTGATGCAAGGAACAGCATTACTTATGCTTGTGCTAAGGTAGTTGACCATTTTTTAAAAAAATATGTAGTGATGGAAAAACACATTTGCAAAGACTCGTGGTCCTTTCTGGAGGTTATAAACAATTTAACATATGAGGATGATCTAAATTTTATAACAGTAAATGTCAAAGACTTGTATTCTTCTATCCCCCATTTAGAGGGGATTGAGTGGATAAGCTATCTACTACGTAATAAGGGAGCCCCAAGGGCTGAGGTGAACCTTTTAGAAGAGCTATCAGACCTAATAATTTCATCACCTTTAACAATAGATATTTCTTGCAAAAAAATGGCATGGCTAGTATTCTTCTATCCCCCATTTAGAGGGGATTGAGTGGATAAGCTGTCTACTACATAATAAGGGAGCCCCAAGGACTGAGGTGAACCTTTTAGAAGAGCTATTAGACCTAATAATTTCATTACCTTTAACAATAGATATTTTTTGCAAAAAATTGGCATGGCTATGGGCTCCCCTTGTGGGGCTAGCTTCGCCAACTTAGTTATGGCTTATTGGGAGCAGGAATATATTCTTAAAAAAAGCTGGAATAAAAGAAAAAAAATATGTCATTATACTAGATTTTTGGATGACATTTTTATTCTATTTAAAGGTGATGCACTTATAGCTGAAGAAGTGACTTATTTCAGCTTTACCACTCAGTTTTTGACGTTTACTTATAATTTTGATGCCAACAGGATTGTGTACTTAGATGTGGATCTAAGTAAAGACAGGACTAATAAATGTTTTACAGCTAGGATCTTTAGAACAGAAACTTACTCTAACTCATTTCTACACTTTAGTAGCTGTCATCCACTTCACCAGAAAAAAATCAGTAATTAAGGGGCAATTTTTCAGGACAGCATGCATGATATCTTTAGATGTTGACTTTGATTATGAATGTAAATATTTGGGAGACATGTTTACTAAAAGGTGAAACCCCCAAAACCTAGTATTAGAGGTGATGTGGGAGGTACAACATGAAAGAATGACTGGATTCTACCAACCTATTTTATTACTTAAGGAAATATCAGTTCCATTGAATAGGAATATAGCTGAACCTAGTAACAACTCACAAGAGTCATTATATGGCATGCATAACTTAGTCACGATGTACAGCGTGAATGCCTGAGAAATTTATCCTATCCTGATTAAAAACTGGGATATAGTCCAAAATGACAGTATGGTGAGACAGAAGTTGCAAGAATGTCCTCATATTACCTTTAAGCAAGGACCTAATTTAAAAAGTATCCTGGAGAGGAAACCTAACCTTCTTACACATAGGACAGGAATGTTTAAATGACTTATGTGTAACTTTTGTAAACATATAGACATAGGGCAGAACTTTACCATCAGGTGGCAACAATATAAGACAAAACACAAGTTAGTTTGTCAAGCTAAGCTAGTGGTATATGCAGCTATGTGCCAAAGTTGCCCAGCCTTCTATATAGGCAAAATGGAAAGAAGACTAAGGGAACGAGTCTATGAACACCTATATGGTATTAGTAAACTAAAATTGGAGAATACCTTAGCAAGACATATTAAAGAATATCCACAACATTGCTTTAAATTTAGAGCAATAGATTGTATTGGGGTGGCCCAGAAATACTGTTACTAGAAAGATTAGAGCTTTTGTGGCAATTTTGTACGGATGCATATCATTACCCTGGCCTGAACGAAACGTGTTCCATTTTTTGTATTTTAAAATTGAGAAGTTTAAGTAGATAAAATCTACTTTTTGCTCAAGTTATATCAGTATATGTAATTAAAGTGTGTATATGAATACTTGTTTAAACATGCATAAAGTGTACAGATACAAATTATGTTTATAATATTTTATATTGTTATATGTGGTGAGTAAGAAAGAAAGAAAAAAATCAAAAAGTTTTGCATAGTAAGAACTGAAGGGTTAAAGTGCCAGAAAGAATGTTATGGGAGGGTTGTTGAGATTGTCTTTTATTGGTTTTAAGTTGATCACATAATCAATTTAATTTGTATATAATTAACTGTATTGAAAACATTTGTTATCTGAAGAAGCCTTGCTACAAAGTAAGATGAAGAGCACTTCATATTAAAGTTTTTTAGCAAGTATTCGGTGTGGTTCCTTGGCAAGTACTTTCATACAGCCCAGGTAAACCAAGTTCACTTAGTTACTCAGATGATTTATGGTGCTGGCAGGAGAGAAAGAGTTTCCTATCCTGGGTTGATAGAAGGGGGTGCAGCTATATGCATATGGTATAGATTTCCTCAGAATAGTGGTTGAGATGCAAATAGATGGCCTGGGGGTGGGTATTAGGTTCACCAAGCTACCAGTGGGTGATAACCTTCATAGTTGTGACAGCATGTGCACCTTCATGGGGAATACATTATGAGTCTCCATGTTGACATGAATAAGTTGTCAATCCCTACACAGGAGGTGGGGGTTAGGCTATTCAAATGTTGTTACTGCTGGGATATTCTCAGAGCTTAAGGCATCCTTGTGGCTGCATAAATGGCATTTGTCCAAGCAGCTCTGGCTTCAGCTTTGAATGAAAGTTCCAGTGATAATGTAAGAATGTATTCTTTATGACTGGGGGGAGGGCAACATGACATTCAGCAGTCATGTGGGCAACAATCACCTATCAAAAATAAATATTCTAGAACTCACGTAAATATTTGCAGTTACAGTATCTGTAGTCACTTTATTCCTATGTGTGTGCATTTTCTTTGCCCCTGTTAAAGTAGAATCATCAGACACTCCTGACCATTCAACCCATTCAATCCCAATCACTAGAAAAAGGGTCAAGTGAAAGGTGGCATCACTCAGACAGCCATTAGGGGTGGTATATTTATGCAATAACCCATGCCTGGGTGTGGGTAATGCTGGATTTACCCACGGATGGTGTGGATGGTCACGAGGGCGAAGCCCGAGTGGCCAAACAAAGACAACCGTGGGTAAATCCAGCATTACCCACACCCAGAAATGGGTTATTGCTATTATACAATGACATTATTTAAGAAAAAAAATACTTACTTTTCTTAAATAATGGCATTGTATAATGCCTCCGTGCTGCCCTTCCACAGCTATCTGGTATTCTGCGGCAGTTCTGATGTACTGCGCATGCGGATGCTTACACAGTACAACAGAGCTGTGGGTGGAAGCAACGGAGAAAGCAAGATCTCCGTTGCTTTTTAGAAAGTGTCTTGCTATGTTAAAGGAGTTCTCTGTTGCTGTAAAAAAAAAAAAAAAAAAAGTTATACTAATGGAAAAAGTCCGGGAGGCCGGACCTTTTTCCATTAGTATAAGCCTTTGATTTACAACGTGCATGCTGACCAATCAGCGTGCACATTTTGGAATATTAATGGGGGGTCGTTGTATAATTTTTTATTTGCAACCTTATCCCATTGCATGTACTTAGTGAAGCACTAAGGAGAGGATGTGCAATAGGCAGCATAGTAGGGAGTACCTTTATTTCTGCAAGGGTAATTTCTTTCTAGCAGTCCTGTCTCTCTCCCTTTGAAGCACTAGTGGTGGTTTCCTTGGCCTCCACTGGAGAAATCACCCAACTGCTCTGCCCCCATCTGCATGCACCCCCCCCCCAGGAGAAGTAGGACAGAGCCTTCATTCGTACTCCTCCTGGTCTGGCTCCTCCATTGGCGGGGCTCCTAACTGAACCCCAGTCACTAGAGTCGCAGTCAGAACTCTGTTCTCTGAACCACAGATCCAGCCATATTCACTTTAGTCTCTCTTACTGCAGCAGCTCTCAAATTTAAAATCTGATAACATAAAAAGAAAAGCAGATATAAATTGTACTATAAACAGCACACCACACCATTCAACACACAAAAATGCAAAATGACTTGTGTCTAGGTAATTTGACAAAGAAAAACAAATAAAGGTATTTTTTTTATGCTTAACAGGCAAACACAAACAACTAAAACAAAAGCTAATAGAGTACTATGAGCATTAAAGTAGTTAAGCATACAAATCTAAATAAAATTAGTAGTTTTATGCCTAGCAGTATTCATATTTTGTTCAGCAGAAAAATAAGAAAATTACTAGGGTTCGTAGCTGGTTAGTGCACTGTGCAATGCACATTTTCATGGGCAACTGCCACACACTGGGAGTGGTCAACTGTAAGACTAACACAGCATGTCCACAGAAAGCTCAAAATAGCTTGGCATGTAGTGCATGCTAATGACTGCATAAAGACATGAAAATGACAAACCCCATACAAATTAGCCATGTAGAACATGCAAATGAATAAACCCAAAATCGTGGCCTCATTTAGACACATATAAAATAATGGTATCGTGAAGCAGTTTATATCCATTCTGAATGCTGAAACTGGTGGTGTAAATGACAGCAGACATGTTAGGAATAGTAGCAACAGAAGCACAGCAGCATATGCTGAGAAGAAACATGGGAGCCAGTGTTTGCAGTGTTGCACACTGAGGCCATTTCCACCAGTGGAGGAGGTATAACCACCTACTGACACACACCACTGCTCATATCAGCAGATTGTGGAACACGTCCAAGTGGAAAGAGATACTGTAAGGGACCTAAGCAAACTGTGTCATCCATATGTGGAAACAAGTAAAATGTTGGTAAGCTATGCTCACTCCTTTGGAAAAAAGTATGTGTGTCATCAACCATCGTAACTTCAAGGACCTACAAGGGGACACATCAGGGATATTGCAGGTGTCACCATCATGAATTCTAAGCCAGTTTCCTGACATTATGTCATTATTCTTGACAGGTAGGGAAGCATATCTAATTCTCCAGGGCAACACAGAAGAGAACCAGTGCCATTTGGGCATTTTATGACTTTGTCCTTTTGTCTTACATTCTGGGAACCAGAAATTTAGTCTATGTTTCTATCAAGGCCCTACTAAGACCAGAGGGCCAGTAATACTTTAAGAGACCTTCCCATATCCACAGACTGTATGATCTGCAGAGGCAGTCAAGTCAGTGGTTACAATGTGTCTCATGAATGCATCTATGGAAGCAACATTTGCCATCAATGGCCACAACAGTAGTGTGTGTTCCCTGTCCCTGTACTCTAGGTCACTCTTCAGTTGGTGCATTTTCTCCTGCCAGTCATTAAGTACACTCACCATCTTCACAATGCTGTGGATAGTAGCTGTCTGCTCCTATATCAATGACCTGCTCATCTGCTTGTGAATTCTAAGTGTGATAACTATATAAATGACAGTTTTGGAGTAATAAAATCACTGCACCCCCCAACACAAATTACTCCTCTATACTGGGTATGCACACCTCACAAGTGGTTTTCATATCAGGTGCTATGTGGCTAGGAAAACAGGTGGAATCAATGTGGGATTCCCAGATACAAAAAGCCTGCTGTGAATTGTAGAGGTTGTGTGCTCAGCCCATTCCTCTACACAAGTCTCTGTAATGGTGCATGTGAGTGACCCATGACTCCCCCCCCATAGTGCTACAGACAGAGCCACACTGTCATTAGACCATGATGCATACAAGCAATCATCACTGTAAACCACAGTGTCCTGTTGATGTCAGACCTATATTGCCCTTTTATGCTGGAACCTCCATCAGCAGAACCTATAATGTATAGACATACATGACACCACTGTCATTCCACACACATATGCCTCCATAACCCAGTGTGACATACATACATTTGGAAATATTGTTATAGAATAAGTTGAAAGACATAGCTCATCATGCAAAAAGTAGCATTTGGTGAGAGAATGTGCCTGGAAGGACAAACACTCAAGTGGACTGTGATCACTTCCTCATTTTGATCATACCATGGTGTGTCCTGTATACTGCTTTAATGGACATCATTAACATGGTGTTTCTACCTAATGACAGATAGGTACTCGGTTTCAGCTCAGACTACATCCAAGCCATCACAGGTATGATGGGCCATGTCCTCATCTGGCGAGTGATTTCAGTGAGCTGCTTCCGTGTTGGTGATCCACCTGCTGCATTTGTTCCTGTCTGTGCCTCTTTTTTTCTATGGAGTATCATATAAATAACACTTCATTGCACCTCTTGTGGGGACCTGTTATGGCCACCCACACTATTCATATCCTGCCCAGTCCCTGCCATATCTGGGTCTAGTAATGCTTGTTTGCTGCACCATTTATCAGAAGGTGCATGCAACATATACACTTCATTCTCCTGATTAATGAAAGTTTCTAAGTGTTGCTTCACTTAAGTAGTCATGTCTGTACCTGTACACCTGATGGCAAAATATGCCAGTCAGTGGGTGTATATAGTATGTTATGCTGTGGCACTGCACATGAGTATGACCACAGCCTCCCCAGTTAATGCACATGGCTAACAGCTGCATTTACTGCAATGCACAGCCTCACTATCCCACAGTCCATGTCTCTACACAGGCTTGGAACCCTACACCACTTATGGCAGATATTCCTCAAAATATTCTGTATTCATACATTGATCCAGCCAACACAATGGCAGATGCTACTGTGCCATGCCAGTGTAATGGGATGTCAAGACATGTCCCACACTCTCCCTGATACCCACTACGGGGCTAATAGTTCCCACTGATATATCTTAGCGTGCAGGATTCCTTCCTAAATCTATGAAGCTCCTCATGTACAGAGGTTTTTAGTGAACTTCCACCCAGTCTTAGATATATGCTTGGAAACAGAGTTGTATAAAATGGCGATAGCACATTATATGGTGCTAACAGGAAGCAGTTAGTGGGGCATTTATGCCGATGAGGATAGATAGCACCATTATGATTCACTGCCTGTGTGCAGTGCTCTATCCATACCTGTTGGCACAAGCCATGCACATAATGGTGGGCACAAAGTATGTGATGTGTATACTAGTGCACCTATGCATGAGCATTGCCATGCTGTAGCAATTAATTGCATGATGTAAGATTCCCAAATGCGTATTTGTACATACAAATCCACCATATTGTTCAGTATCATAAACTAAGGTGAATGTGAAAGGGGCTGCTGCCCGGTCTAAATTTTTACAGAGTGTGATTAACTGTCCTGAAATCTGACAATAATATATAAGTG
Organism: Protopterus annectens; assembly: GCF_019279795.1. Lineage (NCBI taxonomy): Eukaryota > Metazoa > Chordata > Ceratodontiformes > Protopteridae > Protopterus > Protopterus annectens. The sequence continues at coordinate 267,485,575 of NC_056745.1, read as the reverse complement.
CAGTACCAGGACTCATTTAAATAATTGCAGCTGATATTGTGTTAAATGAATGTGTTTAAGATAATAACCTAAATGCACCTACAGTTCAAAACTTGGAAAAAAAAACTTTTTTTGAACTTCAGATTTTGAAAATGTTTTTTTTTTCTTTTTTTGGTGGTCAACTTTGGGATGAGGAGACACTGGTCTGAGGACAGCCCAGGGCGCCAATTGACCTATCTGTAGATCTGATATTGGACTTACCGAGTTGCCATGGATGCCTCTACTAGTAGGGAAAAATATGTCTCTTGTGTGGTGTACCAGGGAGAGCAGGATTTTCCATCAGAGGGACTTCAAACATAGCTTGTTGGTTCAACATGATGCTTCCATGAAGAAGCAGGATACATGGTATGATCTAGGCCAGGTGTTGAGTTATGCCTTTGTCATTTTCCCTGCTGGGAAGCAGTGCCATCTTTGTTATGATGACCTAATGTGGTATCACCCAGACATACTTCAGCAATGGGAAGAAGAGGTTCAGGACAGACAGGTAAAGATGTAAATGTAAGCATTTTCTGTGAGTATTACCATTGTCTTATCTGCATATAATATTACATATGTATGCTTAACAGTTTATAGTGCCTTTGCAGATGCAAAGGAAAAGTGTGAATTTGGATACTGCTGCAGAAGATAGGAGTGTCTGTCCAGGCAGAAGGGTGTGTATGCATTCTATGCCAGCCCACTGTATTGCTGTGATCATGCTGGTGCCATTTCTATGCAATAATTTTTCCCATTGTGTTGCCTTCCTATAGGTCTGTCTGTAGAAGAGAAGCAAGACAGGCCATTGACACCATGGTCTCTGCCAGCCATTGCCTCTGGTCCTGTGATGAAATTGACCACCAGGTTTACTTCTCAGGAGTGGGATGATGATCCCTCTGCTGGAGGTGACCTTCGGGATCACTGATGCCCTCTATGTCTGCTTGTCAATGGTCGGAAGTTCCTCTCTTGAAAGTGGACTAAGAGTCATCAGCAGTATCCTGGCATCAGCTGAGACTTGTCATTGCTAAGGTGTGCTGGTAACTTGCTGCTCAACTTCACAACATGGAGCATCTTCTGACATTACTGCTGAGGGAGCATGATTGAAGGAATGACCAGTCTACCACATCAATCACCATGTGAATAAAGACTGAAAGTATTGTCCTCATGGCCAGCCTGGTATCAAGCATGCCAAAAGTCCACCATATTCCCCTAACCATTGTGCGTTCCCTTCCTTATGTATCACTCCTCATTCTTTATTGTCCAGGTCTTCCCATCACCAATTCTTCACTGTCTATATGCATGTGCCCTTCTCACAGAAGTAGCCTTATACAAATAAAAATATCATTCATTCTTCTCTACCTCTCATGAATTGGAGTTATCCATAAGTGTTCTTCTCCCAGCTGCAGTTCTCCCCATCCAACATTTCTGTCTAGTTCATTTCCTCGCCATCTGTATACTGTAACAAGGCTACCACTTTTTTGTGCACACTTCATAGGTCTTTCTTTTGGTGACTATGCTCAGTTCTGCTGACCTTTAGTGGCAGCCAGCTGCTAACTGCTTTGTATTTCATTGTATTGCAAGAAGAGGCATGCACTGACTCAACCACATTAGGCTGCATTAGCTCTGATATCTATCACTTCAGCCATATGCACTGCTGCGCTCTTCCTATATGGTAGCACAGCTCTGTTCACCCTGTTACCACTGTGCCTCTTTTTTCTAATGAGAGGTATTTGCTTGGTAGGCAGGTACTATCCCATGCCTGTTATACCACCTATTAGTTCTTCAGCTCTCCACACAGATGCCTCCTTAAATATTAACTCTGTCCTGGTACAAAATGCTTGCTTATGACTCTCATCAGAAAAGTATTTTTTACTACTTTCCAATCAAACAAATTTAAATAACCTTAAAACAAAGCATGGAAGCAGATATTGGAAGTATAAGAGGTGTTCATCATATAAGAGTCTGAGAAAATAATGCAATATATATATATATATATATATTTATATATTTATATATACGTGTGTGTGTGTGTGTGTGTGTGTGTGTGTGTGTGTGTGTATATATATATATATATATATATATATATATATATATATATATATATGAAGTTTGATGTATTACTAATAAACAAAGCAAACAAAAGTGCTTAAATGTGACTTTGTGTGGTAGTCTGTTCTTTCTTCCAAGTCCCAAAGATTTACCAGGTGCTATATGGTGACTGTTCCTTAAGTTCTTTGTGACTTGTTACATTTTTGGTACCTTTTTGTGTTTTTAAATCAAGAAGTAAAATTGATACTTTGTTTCTGATGAAGTTCCTGTTATACTGGAACAAAACTTCTAATTTACAATTAAATGATGTTAGTAGAATACTAAAAACATTTTAAAGGCTCTGACACATTTATTAGCTTAAATACAACTAAAGAAGTATTAATTGGTGATGAGAGAAGTAATATAGTAACTCACAAAATACAAAGTCTAAGTTAATAAATTTCATTCAAATTCTGAATGCAGATTTTTGCATTTAAACTTGTTGACCAACATAAAGATCCCCTGACTCTGGTATTTTTTCAATGGAAGGAGGGTGGGAAACTTCTATTTATATAGCAGAAAAACAGCAGGGAGCTAGTAAATTAAAGCTTTAAACAGATAAAGGAGCAAGGAGACTCACACACCAGCACTGCCTTCACATAAAAACACAAACCACATACCCACATTCATGGAAGTTCTCAATAAAAATCTACCCAAACAGCAAAGACCTCCAAGGCAGAAACGCACTCGACCACCACAACACAACACTAATCACGAGACACAAAACTTTCCTAAACAGTGTGCCACTCAGCCAAAGCCCCTAAGGCAAAACAGCATGCCAAACAAATTAATCATAGGTGACTCGATACTGAGGTACACTGATGTCCCACTCACTAGGTTGAATAAGGAGATAGTAACAGTCAGCTGCCTATCAGGTGCCAAGATCCACCACATAATGCATGCACTCAGGTCCCTCAACAACAGGTACAAATATAACTCTGTCATTGTACATGTGAGTGTGAATGATACCTCCCTGGACTACATGAAAAGAGACATGGAGGAGCTCTTGGATTATGTAGCCCAGGCTGGTATGACCCTAGCCCTAAGCAGCATCCTACCATCACTTAGAATGATACCACAGTACAAGCAGAAAATGATTGATTTCAACAATTGGCTAAGTTTCTGGTTTCATTTTAAGGGGATCCAGTATCTGTCTGCCTGGGATGACATGATTGACAGACCTCGATGCTTTGCCAGAGATGGCCTGTATCTGTCACCCCTGGGCTTCCGGATACTGGCCAAGGCTCTTGCCACCCCTATAGTACCTTTCTTAGGGAGTATTCCAAAGACCAAATTACCACCGTAACAGCTGCAGTCTGAAGGTCATGCTGCTCAATGCTAGAAGTCTAAATCTCAAAATGCACTCACTCGAAGCAATCCTTAAAATGGAGAACATCGACATTTGTGCTGTAAAAGAGACCTATTTCAAGGCAGCAGAAAGCACCTCTGCACTACCAGGCTATAACTCATTCAACACCTTTCAGCCCCAGAACTTGGACCGAAGCTCCAAAGGTGGTAGTGTTTCCATATTCATAAAGGATGCATGCACCTCCGGACTGGTAGGCCAACATAACACATCAGAGATACTTCAGGTGCAGCTAACAGTGGGTAAGACAGCGATTCATGTTGTAGCTTGCTATAGGTCCCCAACCATATCCCAAGACTCACACTCCACGTTCCTAAGCACTCTGGAGACTATTAGGGTCCAATCTAACACTCTCATACTGGGTGACTTCAACTACCCCTTTATTAACTGGGAAAGCTACTCGTGTACCAATGCACTTGCCCAACATTTCCTGGAATTCATTAATTCCAATGCCCTGGACCAGCTTGTTCTTACCTCCACTAGAGGTAGCAACATCCATACCCTGGTCATTATTAACATGGTTGTCCGTTACTCTACACCAATAGTCATCTCCTCCCTGGTTAGATCCAACCACAAACTAATCACTTTGGAAATCCACATCCCTCCCAACCCCCACCCCCCACAAAGGTAACCACCATGAAAAACTTCTCCAAAGCTAACTTTGGGCCCCTAAAAACAGAGGTGGTTAACTTTACAGCACCCATGCAAAAGGAGAATAGTTGCATGACCACCGAATCGTACACCATTACACTGTACGAACACATACACAAATGCATGGATCTTACCATACCCAATAGAACCAAGATGCTCTCCTCCAAAAAAGGGAGCCAATCTGGGGGTTTCTTGCCATAAATGAACTCTACAACAGAAGGAGAAAACTGATACAGAATAAGGTGAAATCCCAAGACTGGAAAAACTCCCTTATCAGCCTCAACAAAAAGTTGAGATCACTCATCAAATCCTCTAAAGCTAGCTATGAAAACAGAGTTGCAGCAGTTAGTAAAGACAACCACAAGGCCTTCTATAGTTATGTAAAGAATCTCCACGGCAATACCCAGATTTGCTCTGAGCTACTGCAAAATGGCACCTCCTAAACTGAGCCAACAGATATTGCCAATAGACTGACCGACAGATTCAGTGCTAACTTTACCCCTCTCTCCCCCCTAAAGGACCAATCACAATACCAGTAGTTTGCCAGGAACCCAGTATTACTGCTGCACAGGTTAATACAGCACTGTCCAAGGCCAGGAATACAGCTTCTGTGGGACCTGACAATATCCCTGGCTGTGTTCTACATGAACTACAGAGTGAACTGGCACCTCACCTGTGTGCCCTGTTCAGTCATAGCCTCACCTCAGGCTTTGTCCCTACTGAATGGCACACTGCTACAGTCATCCCTCTCCACAAAGGAGGAGCGACTACAGACCCTGGGAACTATCTCCTCATTAGTCTAACAAGTCTGATATACAAAGCTATGGAACACATCATCATGGACCTAATAAACAAGGATATAGGGAATCTCCAAACTCTGGATCACACACAGTTTGGTTTTGTGAAGGGTAGATCATGTCTGCTCAACCTAGTCAACTTATTTGAGTCAGTCACCAGAACTGTGGATGAAGGCAAGGTGGTTCATACAGCCTACCTTGATCTGGCCAAGTCCTTTGATACCATTCCCCACTCAGGAATCATAGAAAAACTCTCTAAGCTAGGCATCCACCCCTGTATCACTAGGTGGGTTGCAAACTGGCTCATAGATAAAACCCATAGTGTAAAAGTAGCTGACTTCAAGTCATACCGGCGACCAGTCAAGAGTGGAGTCCCACAGGGTTTAGTCCTGGGTCCTCTCCTGTTTGGTATCTATTTCTCTGAAGTCCAGGCCAACATGAAGGGATTCTGTCTGACAAAGTTTGCAGTTGATTGCAAGTTGGGAGCTACTATTAACTCCTCAACTGATGCTGACATCCTACAGAAAGGCCTCACTGAGACCAACGACTGGTGTAAGAAATATGGTCTTAAGCTCAATGCCAAAAAAATGTGTCATCATCCCCTTTAGGAAAAACCCAGTTCCCATGAATTACCACATCAATAGTAGTCCACTGAACACAGATGTGTTATAAGAGATCTGGGAACACAGGTTGACAGCAACCTCTCTTTTGACCATCACATTGCCACTGTGGTCAGAAAGGCCTATGTGGTACATCTCATTACTAAGGGATTTGCATCCAGGAAGAAAGAGGTCATTGTCTCCCTCTACACTTCCCTCATTAATCCGATTGAGTACAATGCCCTATTTGGCATGTTCCTCACTAGACACCTGCAACAACTGGAGAGGCTGCAAACTTACCTCACAAAGAGGATCCTAGGCCTTAAACACTTGTCCTATATGGACAGACTCAAAAAACTCCAACTATTCTGTGTCTCATATCGCCTACTTAGAGGCGATCTCTGCTTGACTTACAAAGCCATGTCTGACATAGCTCTGTTAGAAATGCTACATCTAAAGAAATCTCAATCCCTCCGCACCGCACACTCCAGAGACCTCAAGCTCATTATCACAATCAACGGAACATGCTGGAGGGTCAGGTTCATAACCCAGAGACTGCCCAAGCTATGGAATAGACTTCCCATACATGTCAAACAGAACACCTCACTGGCCCTCTTCAAGAGAAATCTTGATGAGCGGATGGGAAATAGAAAACTCACCCCGGGGATCACTCCAGTGGCTCTACTCTACAGAGGCACTGGGAACTAAATTCGGGTGGCACGATGCCAGGGTAATTCTATGGGCTAGGCTTGTAAAGGCTACAGGGCCATTAGCCTAGTAAACACCTATGAACCTATGAATTAACTGTCGGTAAGTTAAAAGGAGGTTATAAACTCTTAGTTTATAATTTAGCAATATTATATTTACTGTAAATACTGCTGATTAATTCCATTCTTATTTAACTTTCAATTTTCTTTGACATTTTACCATTATGGTAGGAGTGGAACACTTTTTCAGTGTTTAATATAAAGGGCAGAGAATATAAAATAAATGATATCTAAATATAGGCAGTATCCCAAAGATCAAAGAAGTTTAAAAAAGTCATTGTATACGTGAGTTGATATAATTGTTTAGGGAATTGAGCTATTCTTCATGCAGTATAATATTTTTTGTGAGAACTTGCTAGACATTCTATTGTTGAGATGTACATTTGCTGTTTGCAAGGTCCTGGGTTCACTATATCAATCAAGGACTTTACTTGTGTATATAACAAGGGTTCCTATAAGATAGTCGAACTTGTGCAAGTTCGAACCTCATATGGTCGAGACTATAAGTTCGAATTTGCAGAACTTTGAGCGTTCCAAAGGAAATCTCCGTAAGGGGAGGTTTCTGTTTTGTTCAATGTGGTGCAATCTAAGAGTTGGTATATTTAAGTGGTTGTGGGTGTGGGTGCAGCCCCCCCATGTGGGTGGTGTGGGGGGGGGGGGCTTGCCCCCTCCTTACAACAGTTTATTTTGTTTTCTTTTCTTTTTTTTTGTTTTTTATCCATAGTCGAAGTTTTTTAACTTCGAACAGGATGGTTCGAATATTCCATGTTCGAAGTGATTAAACTTCGACTATGTGATATAAACCCTATATCCAAGACCAAGGACTTTTTAACTAACCTAAGTTGTTATTACTTCTGAAACTGGTAAAATTCTATAATGGAGTGCTATGTAGCTTTCTGAACACCACAAAAATAAAAGGTTGGAGATGCAAAGTAAAGTGGTATCATATGGTTGTTTGGTGAATAATGGTGTGTAAACCATTTTCTATGGGTGAATCATCAAATTTTGTTATTAAATCATGGGGTATGAGGTTATCCCCCTCTAGATGAAATTGTTAGGGAGAGCCCTCCAAGTGACAAAAAAGATCAAAGTCACAGAAATGCAGTTTTGACTGCATTAAAGTTATTTCGCTAGCCTGGTCATAGAGAAGTCTACCTGGCTCCAGAAAAAGAAGGTATAGTTGTGTTTCTTATTACATAAATGACTTCTTTAATCTCTTGAAAGTCACAATACAGAAAATGTATTTTGTGTGATGTACTATGTAAATTATTAGTAAACATATTTATAAGCTTGTGTAATATACAGATGTGTGGCATCCTATTCAATGACCAAAACTGCATTTTTTACTTACTTTTTTCCAGTACTGACTCACAAGCATGTCTGTCCTAAGTAACACAGAAAGAAAGACTTAAGTTTTATTATGTTTCACATTACATAATCTAGCTTGTTAAGTAATAACATGCCATTGTGACTCTCCATGAGGTGGGTTATATAACTTCAGGGGAAAGGGTATTATAAGCTACTGATATCTGGACCACTGTACTTGTGAGAAAAGATAAAGAGCATTCAGGCCAAACAGTGAAAATAGCATGTTTATGTGGACTGAAGTCCCTGTGGTTCTTTAGCAGGCATTAACATTAACATGCCACATCAGAATCCTACTCACACAGCACATGTGAACAAGGTTATACATCTGTTCTGTTGGTGCAATTCTCCTAGCCTCCACTTGTAGGAAGGCACAGCAGTATCTCCAGACTCCTTCTGGTAGAGGAGAACTTGCCCTTTGCTACTCCAGCCTCTCTATTTGGCTGATGCTTTACTTCCCAAGTCACTTGCAGAAAATGGCAGTCAGCAGCACTTCCCCTACTCCCATACCCTGGTCATATCTCTCAACTATCTAGACTTTTGCAGAATTTTCAGATTTTTGCCTCATATCTTTGGTCTGTTCCTCATAAAATCTGTGTTTTATTTCAATTTTTGTGACAAATCAGTGAGGACTGAATCCACTGTATAATGACAGGCATTTGAGTTGCTGACTTTATATCCTTCAGAAAATGTATGGCAACACAAGAACTTTTATTGTATGAACTTTTTAAGAGCGATATTTAAAGTTTGTCCCTATTTTGGGGACTTTGACCCCCAATTATTTTTAACTTTGTCCAGATTTTTTTGTGCCAAGAGGTAGAGAGCTATGACCCTCATCTCATTGTAAGTTATTTTCTGCCATCTTTTTCCATATTCATCCCCATTTGGATCTATGGATGGTTATACAAAAATTTACACCAGAACTGCCCCCTGTACTACTAATGGACAGAGTCAACTCCTAAATGTGTTATACTTCACATAGGGCCCCTCAGTATATCTATGTTATGATCCCAGTTATTCTCACTAGGAATAATATATATAACATCAGTTAAGCACCAAAAGGGAAAAGGGTAGATTTACAATGGCCCACAAGGCCTGCTAGCCTAATGCTTATCTATGAATCTATAAAATAGGAATTATTGCCCTGATATGTGGAATAAAAGAAAAGGACAGTAGAATAAGTGCAGAGTTCTGAGCTGGTTTTAAAAGTCTTAACCACCCCTGGAACTTCTCTACCAGCAAGCAGTATTTCTAATCTGGTTTCTACTTGACTGCCTGGAATTGCTTCAGCTAATTGCTCCTTGCAAGTGAAGGGGATAAAGATGCTGATTCCTAATCACCAGTGTCACCATCAACTGGCCAGTTTCATTTTGCAAAAACTCCAACACTTTTGAACTTAGTGAACTGTTACTGAATAATGCAGTAAGCATGCTGTCACTCAGGCTGGTAGCAAATCATGGCAGGTAACAAAATGCAAAATACTGTTTCATTTTCTAACTGAAATGGATCCCAACTGACCAGGTAAATTCTTTGGTTCTTAGCACTGCCACCTCGTGCAACTGCCACCACCAGGGTAAACTTGTTCCTACCATTCCTCTTGGTTTATATCCATCATCCACTTTTACTGGGCCACATTTGTTACTGGTAATTCTCTTGTTTAAATTGTTTTATTCCCACAGTGAAAGATAACTTTCTCAATTTTGTCCTTACCAAATACTCCTCTTGGTGTACCACCTCTAATGTCACCACATCCTTTATTATATCTGGCCACAAACCTGTAATGCTTACCTTTAAAACTAACCATGACATCTAAAAAAAATCCTAATGTTTTTTAGCATTTCTCAAATGCCTACTTACTGTTTATTGACATTCTTCATAACCATAAACAGCACGGTCCTCCAAATCAGTATCTGATGCCACTGAGCATTCCTCAGAATTTTACTTCAATAGCAAATGAAAAATAAACACTGCCTATAGGTATTTATCTTTTATTCTCAATATTAGGTGATAAGTAGAGCTCTCAGCCTATTGCACTAGAAATTAATGGACACTCCAAACTACAATTTTTAGATAATGTGAAGACAGAACTTAACAGTGCCACAACCTAAATAAAACTAGCCATTATTTATCATCTTGCTTCCTTTAAATGATGTTATTCAGAGGAAAGGTTTGAAATATTGATGCTTAGTATATGCAGTTTTCTCTCGCCATTCTTCAGGAATCTGTGCCTAAAATTAACCCTCGAGCTGCAGATTTCTGATTCATCCTTGACTGGATGAATTTGATGCACCTGAGGCATAATACCTGGAAGATGGCTGCTGTGCTTTTGGATGCCACTTTGTGTGATTCCCTTGCACCAGCTGTGGTCCTTAATTCATTAACACCTATGTAGCGTGGAATGTTACACCTCTTACAGCCTGCACACATCCTTGCATTCCAGAGCATTTTCTGAAAAATCAACTTAAAAAGCATAAGTTAAGTAAGGCCTTTCTACTGCAGGAGATCCTAGATTAACAATCTTAGTGTCATTTTAATAATAAATCATTACCCTTTCTAATTCTGATAACCAAAACCAAAAATGGCAGAAATGTTATTAATAAAACAAAGAACCATAAAAACAATGTAACCTTCCAGACTTAAAGAAACCACTCAGCTGGTATTCAAACATTAGAATAAATTAATTTTAATAAACAGTATAAATAAAAAATAACATCAATGTGCTGGTAAGCAATATTAACTTTGTTTTCTATAATTATGAGAATTATACAAAAAAATCTGACATAACACTTGTGTAGTTAATACTTTCAAAATCCCCCACCTTTGTTCAGTTTTATGATCCAAATGGATCTATCCTCCCTAAGTGACTGATGTAGTTTGTTCTTTGGCACTCGAGTTGTGCCTTTTATAAAGTTTCTGAGTTTTACTGTCAGTCACCAACTTGTAAAGGTCTGTAATACAGACTTTCTAAAAAGCCTGCATTAATGGATGTAGTGCGGGATTAAATGCATTTTTCTTTTTAATAACACTAGTCTGTTTTGAAATTTCCTTGCTGTTCTACTTTGCTTCAAACAATAAAATATTTTTAGTGCCACCAAACTTTTTTTTAACTATTTTTAGTGTATTTAAACTTCTTATTTTTATTCTGGGTGAATGGATTCTTCACTAGGTAGTATTAGATTTAATTTGGTTAATTGTCTCTTATTAACAACTTTCAATTAACAATTTTAACACAAAAGGAAGTGCAACATGAACTTTTGTATTCTTATGAAGTTACGTTGGTTTAAGGGATGAAAGCAGTTAATCTTGATGGTTCTTCCTAATGTTGTTTTTTTATTTTTATTGTTTATTAAAAGTAATTTATTCTAAAGTTTGCACACCAGCCAATTGGTTTCACTGTCTAAGTTCAGAATGTTACATTGTTTTTATGGTCCTTTCTAATTCTGCCTGTTATAAGCTGGTAAGACAATTAGTTAAAAAGTCATACCCTAAAAAGTCATACCCAAGAATGATGCCATAAGAATCTATGAGTATTCACTGGAAGTATACAGAAAAGGTGCTATAGACTTGAATGAGATCATTCATAGCAGTGACAAACTGGAATTTGTGTCAAACATGAGTGATTTACATAGTTATGACAAGTTGTTATTGAAGGATGAGGCTTCAGAGAATTGTGTTTCCATCTTAGGAATACCACCCCTGTGAATCACTTTATGCAATCTGCAGACCTTCTCTTCTTGGTAAATGCCTTGCTATATTCTAGACTGCATTCCTGCAATACCCTGTAGTCATGGGTTCCAGACTATGAGCTCAGCTGCCTATAGCTAGAACAAAATTCCACAGCCAGCTATTTAATTTACTGGAATGTTCTGTTATCATGCCAGTTCTACATGAGCCCATGTGCCAGGAGATTACTGTCAAAGTTCTACTAGTGATTTACCTAGCCCATGGCCTGAGTCTCCTGTTTTCTATGAGATCTCACATGGCATCAGCTGTCCAGTCCTCTGTGCTCAGCCATCCAGGGGCTGCTATTACTACCAGTGATTCAGACAAGGTCTGTTGTTTTTTGGACCTTTTCTTACCACACCTTTGGAACATGCTACCTAGGTGGAAGAGAGTGTCCCCCACTGCAGACTAGGTGGCTGGGACAGTCCTCACTGTCAGTTCAAGTACTCCTTTAAGAGCTGTCTTTATAATTTGTTGTAATATTGATTGCATTGTACCATACACCTTATTTTCATAAAGTATTTTATTTTGTATATTGTTCACCGTATTGTGCTTAAATGCATTCATTATTTCTTGCTGTTTCATTTTATAAATGCTTTTGTAATTGTGCTCAAGCTTGGGCATGTTAAATAAACCTGAAACTGAATGTAAGCAGCCTAGAGGCTTAACTTGCATGTGTTGTAACAGAGATATGGTTCCAGGTCCCATTCTGCATTCCACAAATACCTTGTTAAAACTCTTTCCACTTAGTCCAGCCCCTGAGGAAGGAGGTGGTATATCCATTTCTTTAAGTCAACCCTTCAAAAGTAGGGTTATAGAAACAAAGAGAGGGTATGAAGCACACCCTAACCAAGTTTCTGCTGTCTCAGTAGATCTCCCTTCCAAAGGATCCCCTACCTATAAGACACATTTCCACTTTACATCAAACAAAACAATTTCCTTACCTTTCTTTAAATATGAGAGTTAGTACACAGGATTAACATTATGAGCCATTAAAAGACTACTTCCTGTAGTCCAGGGTTTGATTCCCTCTGCCTTCATTTACTCACCATTTAACTCAACTCCCTTAAGGAGACAGTGCTCTGCAGTGATTTGTAAACTGGGCTAGGCTCCTCAATGGTTTTGTTGACTGCATGCTTACTATTTATGAACCTATAAAGGGAATCTGGAAATCCACCCCTGGGCTGCATACACATGTTCTTTTCCTTAGAGAAAATAGCTAATGAGATTTGCATTGGCTAGGTTCCTAATGGTCAACTAAATGGATTGCCTAATCATAATATGCTACTGCACCCTCTACAAGTCACATCAAGGACGTGACAATTTCCTTTATAATCATCTCCATAACAGAAAGTACTTTTTTGTTTACACAGTGACCTAAATTATCCTTCAACAGACTGGGATAAACTGAATACAAAAACAGTAGACCTCACTGTAACAATCTCAAACAAATTTGAAAAAGTAGAATATGTTGCATATAATCCCGGGAAACAACCCTGTAAATTGTGTTAAGCTGTGCATTGCTCCATCCCCTTTTCTCTCTACTCACAGTGCAGTGGCACTCATCACAAATCAAACCAAGCAATTATGCTGCTCTGAACAATTACCCTGCATCAGTCATCCCAGACAATATACTGCCTCCTTATAGCATACTCTTGCATTGTTCATAGCCCACCAATTTTCTCACAGGGACGAAATTAATATAGTAGAAAAAAATTCAGTAAATCCAAATGTTGGAGTTGCAAAATGAGCAATTTACTAAAACAAAAGAAAAGAATGTACAGCACCTTCAGACATTACCCAATTCAAAACAATACTAAGGTCAGCTCCAGCTACAAATGACAAGCAAAAGAAGCAAAGATTCAATCAGGGTAAAACTTGTAATCAAGGTAAGTGAGAATAAATCTTTTAGCAACCACATCCACAAAAAGAATGTAGTGTGATGGAACATGCAACCACATCCACAAAAATAATGTAGAAAAGAATGTAGTGTGCTGGAACATGCAACCACATCCACAAAAAGAATGTAGTGTGCTGGAACATGCAACCACAGCCACAAAAATAATGTAGTGTGCTGGAACATGCAACCATATCCACAAAAAAATGTAGTGTGCTGGAACATGCAACCATATCCACAAAAAGAATGTAGTGTGCTGGAACATGCAACCACATCCACAAAAAGAATGTAGTGTGCTGGAACATGCAACCACATCCACAAAAAGAATGTAGTGTGCTGGAACATGCAACCACATCCACAAAAAGAATGTAATGGGCTGGAACATGCAACCAATTCCACAAAAAAATGTATTGTGCTGGAACATGCAACCACATCCACAAAAAGAATGTAGTGTGCTGGAACATGCAACCAATTCCACAAAAATAATGTAGTGTGCTGGAACATGCAACCACATCCACAAAAAGAATGTAGTGGGCTGGAACATGCAACCAATTCCACAAAAATAATGTAGTGTGCTGGAACATGCAACCACATCCACGAAAAGAATGTAGTGGGCTGGAACAAACCGTATCATCATAACACAGCCAACAGATAAAATTAACATGCCAGCACACAGATTTATAGCTAATTTCAGACCACAGAGGTAATGACTCTCCACTCTTTCAGGAAGGATCATGTTGCAGGCAGAAACTACATCCAAAATTGACACCTTTGCCCTCAGTAAGTAAGTTCAAAAACACCAATTTCATGGACTAGGATGACACACCAAAAATGTCCAGTTTGTGCAATTAAAATTAGTCTATTATACCCATTTATGCATATTATTAATAGATCATCAAAAGTTGCTATGTCCCAAGCCACAGGGGAGGGTGTTCCATAGAGCCTAATACCAGCAGACCAATCAATCAGGCATATATAGTGATGTAGAAAATAATCATGAAACAGACATTCACACACAAAACCTTCCCTTTCCTAATCTAACCCAGTATATTTTTTTCATGGGTACATCTTGTATGCTTAACCTCAAAGTTTTTGTGGGTGTGACTACATCCTGGATATTGTATCTGTCCACACAGCTTACCTTGATCAAGCTAAAGTCTTTCAACATTACACCCTACGACAAAATCATATATAGACTCAGGAATATGAAGGTAAAAGAACCTATAATACCTGGGGACCACAACTTGCTACATGATCAGACACAGCACATTAGAACATGAGGACACCTATCCTCTCCATGCCTTAACACCAGTAGAATCCTACAAGGCTCTGTCCTGGGGCCACTCCATTATGGCATCTTTTTGCTCAAATGTCAAAACTGACTTTAGTGTCTTTAACCCTACTGGTACTACCTCCCTTCAAAGAACATTTAACGTTACACACAAAAACGTCACAGTAGAAGAATGTGCCTTCATTGTTAATTCCACAGTCTGACATTGGCTTCCTCCCAACAGATTTATACACTATTTATGGTTAACATAAAAACTGACAAAATATTAAAATAGCTTGGAGTTCTTACAGATTATTATTTAATGCCACTACCATCTGCGAACCACATGGAATTGTCCATTTGCTCATCTCTAAGGTTAAGAGCTATATCTTTCACACAATGCTTACTATACCATTTATAAAGTACTGTGTCCTGCTGTATAATCTAAATATACATCAGGGGCTGATGTTTTTCACATTTCCAAATTGAAAGGGTCTGCCACACATTCATTTTAAAGTATTTTTTAACTGACATCCATCATAAATAATACTGAGTCATATTAGTTGCTATAGGTATAAAGTGACACATTTTAACCCTGCTGTGGGCTTCCTAGTTGAAGTTGCTAGTAAGCGCTCCACATTTTGCCCATTTGTTCAACATGAAAGGTAGCATTCCACATTCTGAAGAAAACTGTGAGCTTTTGGCATACTCCTTCAGCAAAGATGAGCTTAACAATAAACCAGATAAAAGCATCTTCAAGTTAAAGGATTTTCCTCATGTTAACAGGAGTATACAGTTTGTGCAATGTAGAGCTTCACCTGCTAAGCAGCAAAGAACATACCTAACCATGCCTCTCAGTTGTCCCTGACTCTGCTGAATGCCCCTGACTTTGTCTCATACTTTTGCCATACCCCTTGTAATTTTTTTTCATTTTCTGGTTGATCATCAAGTATTATAATCAGCTAATAATGCCAGAATTACAGTTTCATACTTATTGTTCTGAACACGATGATGCAAAACTTGTTGTTGTGTTAGCTTTTTTAAGTGAATTGTAGCATTACTTAGAAAAATGTCCCAGTTTTGGGGTCTGTTTCCTCATTAGTTTTGGTTTTGTTCAGAACTCCTGAGCAAACAAATTGACATATGTTACTAACTACAAGTTGGGCGGCCATGGTGGTGCGGTGATTAGTGTTGCTGCATCACAGAGAGGCTCTCCGGTTCAATCCTCAGCTGGGGTGCCTTCTGTGTGGAGTCTGCATGTCCTCCCTGTGGTTGCGTGGGTTGCCTCCGGGTGCTCCGGTTTCCTCCCACATCCCAAAGACATGCTGTAGGTTGATTGGACACTCTAAATTGGCCCTAGGCGTGAGTGCGTGCATGTGTGTGCCTTCTGTAGAAGGTTGTGTGCCGGGCTGCCAACTCAACACCGTAAAACTCCACTGCCAATCATAACCAGACAGGTGATCTGCTTTGGCAACCCCTAAGCCAAAAGAAGAAGAACTAACTACAAGTGTATCAGTTTGTGAAGAAATGTCGTACTTAGATCAGTTTGTGAAGAAATGTCGTACCTTGTTCTTTCTTAGATTCACGTTTTCCTGTCATGCTTCACTAGCTCTTCTCAGCAGCACACAGCTAACCTAGTGAAATTTAATGCACACAGTCTCAAGACTGTAGTCTGTGCTACACAGATCACTGATGAAGAAAAAAAAAACAGCAAAAAGTGATTGTCTTGCTTATTATTAAACTAATGTGTAAACTAGACACTTTTTGTCTGACTGCTGTGCTACCACTTCACTTGTGCAGTGTCTGCCAGCCTCATGTCAGTCACACTATATCCATATAGTTCGTTCATAACCGAGAAGAAGCAGAATATTTGGGGAAACTGCTGAAGACACAGAAAAAAAGTGCAATTTAAGGGAAGAGACCATAATGCTAACCCCAATGAATGTCGCCAGAGTACTATGATAGCAGTGTGATTTTGCTGCCTTCATCTCCTCTTCCCACATACCTGTCTGCTGCAAACAGTTTGTCTGTTGCCCTCCCAACCCCACCAATTAATTCATTACAGAATATAAGTTTGAAGAAATTGATAGCTTAGATTGAAAGTCATTAGAAAGGGAACATTAGTGCAATGGGAAGAGAGTAGGAAGGTTTGGGGCATTTGTAGAGGTGAGAGTTTATTATTTATTTTATACTGCTGTACCCTTGAATGAAGCAAGTATGTTAATGTGCACACATCATATGCCTACATGTGTCCTTTGTATGACTACACTAGGCTAATAAAGGTAGAATTGTGAAAGGGGGTAACAATTATGATTGTCAAAATAGTGGTCTTGGCTTGATTTATTAATATGTTTTATTTTAAGAATATTCTGAAATCTAGCAGTTATGAAATAGATCTGGTGTCCTGGGCTATTTTTTTTTCAAAATTGCTGTTGCAGTTTTAGTGTAAGCGATTTTGACCGAGTTTAAAGGTGATTAGATGAGCATTAGTGTCAGTGGAACTTTAAAGAGTAAGAATTGCTTTTGAACTGTAGGCTTTGTCTGTTTGGATGACAGTAGCATTCATTTAATAATTTAAAGGACAGCATATTGTATAGAAAGACCACTCTGTTTTGTTGCAATTTTAAGGGTGATACAGTGGTGTTCCTAAGGTGGGCTTAGATGCATGCAGCGCAGTACCTTATTTTCAGTCTTCTGGGAAGCTAAGAATTCTGTGGGGAGTGAAAGATTATGAGTGGAGTACTCCAATACAGGGAGTAAAAGATTGATTGCTATAGGTTGTCTTGCATCTTTTGTTAACAACTTGGAAATTTTACAGGCCACTCTGAGCTGTGTAGTAACCTTCTATGAGTTTCTGCATGAAGTAGAAAGAAGAGAAGAAGAGTTAAGTTTTATAGAAAGTTCAATTATTTTGTTGAGTAATATATGGAATGTGTAGAAGCTATCCTGTGCTAATATGCCTGTTTGTCCCAAATGTGCATGTAGATGTTTTAGCATTTAAGGTAGGCTTATTGGAGCACATCTAGTTCCAGATTAAGTGAAAGAAGATCATGCCCTAGAAATAGCAATAATATTAGTGTAAAAGATAGCACTGTCACATGCCAAGTAAAGATGTTAGCAAACCAGAAGAGCAGTGGTCTCTGGGGACACCACCAGATGTAGATAAAGGCTTGAAATTGTTGAGGTCAGAGTCTATTGAAAAGAACCTCTCAAGTAAGTAGATTCTGAATCATTGAAAAACAAATGGATACAGCATCCTCATGCCATCAGCAATAAGGCACACCATAAATAAGCCTTTTCATTCCTTTATTTACTCTGGATGAAGTTTTAGAGTAAATAAAGGAACAAAAGCACTTATTTATGGTGAGCCTTATTGCTGACGGCATCAGGATGGTGTATCCATTTGTTTTTCAATAGCTTATTGTTTTACTTTGTTTGAAACGAGTTTCGGACTCGTGCAGATCTTGTCACAGAAGGTGCCCTTCTGAAGTAAAATGTTGTAGTTGACAGTCAAAAGCTGTTTTGAAGTCTATGAAATTTTCTCCAGTAAGCTTATGTTGTTCAGTGTTGTTGAAAATTATATTAGCAGTAAGTATAAACAAACATTACTGTAGGACTGCCCCCTGTACTACTAAGGAGAGAGGCAGCTCCTAAAAACTTTATCCCATGCATGGGGCCCTTCAAAGGTTCATAGGTAGGTACTAGGCTATTGGCCCTAGGGCCTATATAAGCCTAGCCAAACAGTACTCCGGCTTTTGCCACCCTAGAAAATGATTTTCCTGTGCCCCTGTCAAGCAGAGCCACAGAAGTGATCCCCGAGATGAATTTCTTATCTCCCATCCAATCATCAAGATTTTTCTTGAGTTCTAATGAGGAGCTTTGTTTGATATAGATAGATACTTTGTTCCAGAGTATGGGAAGTCTGTGGGACAGGAATCTATCCCTCCACTATGTTCTGTTTATTGTGGTGACAAGGTTTAGGTCCCTAGAGCATGTAGCTTGGAGGGATTGGGATTTCTTTAAGTGGAGCATGTCCAACAGCTCTGGGTCTGACATAGCTTTGTATGTTAGGCAGAGATCGCCTCTGAGTAGGCGATATACGACAGAGTAAAGCTGGAGTTTTTTGAGACGGTCAGCATAGGGCATCTGTTTTGAGGCTGGTAATCCTCTTTGTGAGGTATTTCTGCGGTCTTTCCAGTTGTTGTAGATGTCTTGTGAGGTACATACCAAAAGGGGCACTGTACTCTATAATGGGTCTAATGAGTGATGAGTAGAGGGGAACAATGACCTCTTTTTTCCTGGATGAGAAACCTTTTGTGATGAGGTGTGTCATGTAGAAGGATTTCCTGACTACTGTGGCGATGCGATTATCAAAGGAGAGACTACTGTCCACCTGTGTCCCAAGGTCTCTTATCACACTTTCAGTGTTAAGTAGACTATCACCTATGTGGTAGTTCATGGGTACAAAAGGACCTCAATGAGACAGATGCCTGGTGTCAAAGCGATGGCCTCAAGCTCAATGCCAAAAAGTGCATTGTCATCCCTTTTGATAAAAACTCTGTACCCATGAACTACCACATAGGCGGTAGTCTACTTAACACCAAAAGTGTGATAAGAGACCTTGGGACACAGGTGGACAGTAGTGTCTCCTTTGATAATCACATCACCACAGTAGTCAGGAAATTCTTCTATGTGGCAAACCTTATCAAAAAAGGTTTTTCATCCAGGAAAAAAGAGGTCATTGTTCCCCTCTACTCATCACTCATTAGACCCATTATAGAGTATAACGCCCCTTTTGGTATGTACCTCACAAGACATCTACAACAACTGGAAAGGCCGCAGAAATACCTCACAAAGAGGATTACCAGCCTCAAAACAGATGCCCAGCTTTACTCTGTCACATATCGCCTACTCAGAGGTGGTCTCTGCCTATCATACAAAGTTATGTCAAACCCAGAGCTGTTGGACATGCTCCACTTAAAGAAATCTCAATCCCTGCAAGCTACACGCTCTAGGGACCTAAACCTTGTCACCACAATAAACAGAACATGCTGGCGGGGTAGATTCCTGTCCCAGGCACTTCCCATACTCTGGAAAAAACTACCTGTCTATATCAAACAAAGCTCCTCATTAGCACTCTTCAAGAAAAATCTTGATGATTGGATGGAGGATAGGAAATTCACCCCAGGATCACTTCTGTGGCTCTGCTTGACAGGGGCACAGGAAAATAATTTTCTTGGGTGGCAAAAGCCAGAGTACCATTTGGTTAGGATTATATAGGTCCTAGGGCCAATAGACTAGTACCTACCTATGCAGCTATGAACCTATGATCTGCCTTTTACAAACCCGAACTGGGTAGGGTTCAGAGTTTGGAGATTACCAATGTCATTGTTTATAAGTTCCATGATGATACATTCCATAGCCTTGCAGGCCAGGCTCGTCAGGCTGATGGGGCGGTAGTTCCTAGGATCCCGTGGTGGCTCCCCCTTTGTGGTGTGGGTTAACCATTGCTGTGAGCCATTCAGTGGGCACAAAGCCTGAGGTGGGGTGCCAGTTCGTTCTGTAGTTCATGTAGAACGCAGCCTGGGATGTTGTCAGGTCCCATAGATGCTGTGTTCTTGGCTTTGGAGAGTGTGTTTTTTACCTGTGAAGCCGTGATTACAGGAACTTTGCATTCTTCTGGTATAGAGATGGGCCCTTTAGGGGGTGAGAGAGGGGTAAAGTTAGCACTGACCCTATCTGCCAGGATGTTGGCAATATCCTTTGGTTATGTATATTTAGTGCCATTGTGCTGTAACTCAGAGCAGATCTGAGTGTTGCCATTGAGATTCTTGACATAGCTATAGAATGCTTTGTGGTTGTCTTTATAATCAGTGGCGATTTTGTTTTTGTAACTAGCTTTGGAGGATTTTATGAGGGATCTCAGCTTCTTACTGAGGCTGACCACGGAGTTCCACCAATCATGGGATTTTACTCATTTTTTGCCACAGTTTCTTTCTTCTGTTGTAGAGTTTGTTTATGGCAGGGGACCACCAGATTGACTTCCTTTTTTTGGAGGATATCATCTTGGTTCTGTTAGGGGTTGCACGATCCATGTACTCGTGTAAGTGCTTATAAAGTGCATTTGTATAGGATTCAGCAGTTGTACCTCTATTGTCCATCAGCATGGATGTCGTGAAGTTTGCCATTTCTGTCTTAAGAAGCGTGAAGTTGGCTTTGGAGAAATTTGTTATGGTAGTTTCCCTAATGGGGAGTGCGGCTGGGATGTGGATGTCTAGGGTGATTAGCTTGTGGTCAGATCTGACCAACAAGGAACTGACCTCTGGTGTGGAACACCAGTTGCCCATGTTGGTGAAGACCAGGTCTAGGATATTGCTGCTCCTGGTGGGGGTGTGGATAAGTTGATCCAAGGTGTTGGAATTTATGAATCATCTATGGTATGATCCAGGTTATTCTTATTAGGAGTAATATGTAATTATTAACCATGGGATGGGTAAGGCCAGTCTGTAGCCAAATAAGATAAGGTAATTCAAGCACTAAAAATGGAAATTGGCTAGGCTTAAAATGGCCCACAAGGGCAGGTATCCTAGTACTTACCTATGAACCTCTGTGTTAGAAAAATATTCATTTTATGTATGAAGTATTAGTTAAAAGCAAAGTAGTATGTAATGCATTTTTATTCTATTAATGATATGGCAATTCATATGTAATTGTAAATAGTTTTGAAACTGCAGTGTGGCTTGAAGCAAAACTGACCTTTGACCCTGGCAGATGCTAGCTTAGCAAGTTTTAATGTTTATGCTTTTCACAATGCTGGTGTGAATGACCTGAGACGTACCTCCCTGGACTACATGAAAAGAGACATAAAGGAGCTCTCTGAGCATGTAGCCCAGGCCGGTATGACCCTGACCTTGAGTAGCATCTTACCCTCACCAAGAATGATGCCACAATATGAAGACAAGATGATCAATTTCAACAATTGGCTTAAGTACTGGTGTCATTCAAAGGGGATCCAATGCCTGTCAGCTTGGGATGATATGCTCGGCAAGCCACGATGCTTCGCTATGGACGGCTTGCACCTGTCACCCCTGGGCTTTCGGATATTGGCAAAGGCTCTTGCTACCCCCATAGTGCCTTTTTTAGGCAAGTCTCCAAAGACAAACCCACCTCCATAGGTATCACAAGGGATAAGAAACTAAGAGTAATGCTACTCAACGCCAGAAGTCTAAACCTCAAGATGCATGCACTCGAAACTCTCCTTAGCATGGAGAACATCGATATCTGTGCAGTAACAGAAACCTGGTTCAGGGCTCCTGAGAGCACCCCAGCACTACCAGGTTATACCTCATACCATGCTTTTTGGCCCCAAAACTTGGATCGAACCACAAAAGGAGGGAGTATGATATTCATCAAAGATACCCACACCTCCAGGTTGGTGGCAAAGCACGAAGCATCAGAGACTATCCATGTGCAATTAACAGTGGGTAAAACTGCCTTCCAGTTTATAGCCTGCTACAGACCACCCTCCCAAACCCAGGAACCCCACTCGGCCTTCCTGAGAACACTGGAAAATATGAAGGTCTCTCCAAACACCATTATATTGGGCGACTTCAACTACCCAAACATAGACTGGGAGCATTACTCTAGCTCCAACACCTAGCCCAAAGGTTCCTAGAATTTATAAACTCAAATGCTATGGAACAACTTGTTACCACTCCCACAAGAGGGGAAAACATACTGGACCTGATCATCACCAACATGGGGACTCTATGCTCCAGACCGAAGTGTATCCCTCACTGGTAAGATCAGACCATAAACTAATCTCACTGGATATTCACATCCCGACCCCACCCCATGCCCAGAAAACCACAGTGAAAAACTTCTCTAAAGCAAATTTCACACTCCTCAAAACTGAGGTGGAATCCTTCAAAGCCCCCGGGCCTGTGGAAAATACGGCCCAGACTGCAGAATCCTTTAAACGCATTCTATGAACACCTTCAGGAATGCATGGATCATGCGATCCCAAATAAAACCAAGACCCAATCCTCCAAAGGCAGACGTCCTGTCTGGTGGACCCCAGCCATAAACAAACTATACAATAGAAGGAGGAAGCTACTAAATGATAGAGCAAAATCCCAAAAGGGAAGGCATCACTGATCAGTATTAGCAAAAACTACGGGCACACATAAAATTGTCTAAGGCCAGCTTGAGAGAAAAATTGCACAGGACACTAAGGATAATCACAAGGCTTTCTTTAGTTATGTTAGGAACCTGGGTGGTAATTCCCAGATATGCTCAGAATTAGTCCAAAATGACAAAAATACACCGAACCCACAGACATTGCCAACATCCTAGCTGACAGGTTCAGCGAAACTCCCTCCCCACCAAAGGGCAAATATCTATCCCAGCAGAGTGCTGCCCCTGACATCTCAGATGCTCAGGTAAGAGCCCTCTCCAAAGCAAAAACACAGCATCAATGGGACCAGATGGTGTCCCGGGCTCGTCCTACATGAACTCCAAGAAGAGCTAAACCCAAACATAAAACTACTGTTCAATCTCAGCCTTACTACAGGATATGTGCCCAAAGAGTGGTGTACAGCAACAGTGGTCCCTCTCCATAAAGGTGGTGCCTCAACGGATCCTGGAAACTATCGCCCCATAAGCCTGACTAGCTTGGTCTGCAAAGCTATGGAAAGGATCATCATGGACCTCATAAATAAAGATATTGGGGACCTACAAACACTGGATCCTACCCAGTTCGGCTTTGTTAAGGGCAGATCCTGCCTCTTAAACCTGGTTGATTTCTTTGAAACAGTCACCAAGGCCACTGACGAAGGGAAGGTGATCCACACAGCCTACCTGGACCTCGCAAAAGTCTTCGATACAATACCCCACTCGGGCATTATAGATAAGCTCACCAGCTTAAATATAAACCCCTATGTCACTAGATGGATTGCAAACTGGCTCAAGGACAGAACCCACATGGTTAGAATTGCTGGAGCCATGTCAGACTCCAAACCAGTTACAAGTGGTGTCCCACAAGGCTCAGTCCTGGGACCTCTCTTGTTTCGTATATATTTCTCGGAGGTACAGGCCAACACGGAAGGACTGTGGCTGACCAAGTTCACAGATGACTGCAAACTGGGCGCCATAATCGACTCTCCAGCCGACACAAGCATCCTCCAAAAGGGCCTCATAGAAACAGACAACTGGTGCCAGAGCCATGGTCTCAAGCTAAATGCCAAAAGTGTATAGTCATCCCCTTTGGCAAAAACAAAGTGCCCACAAATTACCACATAGGTGGTAATCCATTAAGTACAGAAGAAGTAATTAGGGACCTGGGGACCCAAGTTGATAGCAATCTCTCATTTGACAACCACGTGGCCAAAGTGGTTAGAAAAACATTTTATATAGCCCACCTAATCATGAAGGGATTCACATCTAGATCAGGGGAGGTCATCGTGCCTCTTTACTCATCCCTCATCAGGCCCATAATTGAGTACAATGCCCCTTTTGGGATGTACCTTACCAGACACCTGCAGCAACTGGAAAGACCCTAAAAGTACCTCACCAAGAGGATCAAAGGGCTCAAACAGATGCCATATGCTGCCCGGTTAAAGAAACTCCAGCTCTACTCAGTGGCATACCGCCTGTTCAGAGGCGATCTGGGACCTGACATATAAAGCCATGTCCAACTCGGAATTAATGGACATGCTGCACCTCAGAAAATCCAAATCCCATCGAGCTACGTGCTCGAGAGACTTGAACCTCAGCACTGAAATAAATAGGACATGCTGGAGGGACAGATTCATAACCCAGAGGCTCCCTTCACTCTGGAATAAAATCCCAGTCCAGGTTAGGCAGAGTCCCTCATTGACTCTCTTCAAGAGGAATCTTGATGAGTGGATGGGAGATCATAGGTTTACCCCGGGTATCACTTCTGTGTCACTGTTAGACAGAGGCACAGTATACTAACCTCGAAAAAGGGCATAGCAAAATAAATTTAAAATGGGTGGCGAAAGCCAAACACATTCTGGCTAGGCTTATAAATGCCCTAGGGCAGATAGCCTAGTATGAACCTATGAACCTATGAACCTATGAACAAGTGATTATCTGCTGGGTCAGGAAATTAAATGTGTGAAATAATGAAATCTTCTGCTCTTTCCTGTTGGAATGATTTGGCCTTGTATATGTGTTACTAAGATAAGCACGCAGCTGGTAGGAAAGTGTAACAGAGAACAAAGAAGATTATTAAAAGACTGAATCTGCTATTGTATTCGAACTGATATGAAACCTTGAAGAAGTAACTTTACAGAAAGACATTATGTCTGACCAGCTGGATAGCAAGGCCGTATTGTATCTAGAGGAAAAGTTTTTTTTTAAATATACAGCATCAACAGCTTTATGAATAGAAGACTGTAAGCTAAAGTGATATAGATGCCCTGTGACTAACCACATCAGTAAAGTGGGCATAGCTATAATGTAAATACTATATAATTGTGTGCTTCCTGTTTCATGTCAGACAAAATTCTGTACTTGTACGTTTTTTTGCCTCCTGGTGTACACTAGTAAACTTTTTAACCTGAACCTCCTGTGTATTGAAATCTTATTTTATTTAACAGTTTGATCCTTCGCAGATGGAATTCCCTTGGTAAGCCGCAGATCAGAGCGTATCGGTGGTCGAATGCTGCACAGGAGAAGTTACCGAAATGGTTCTTCTTGAGTGAAAAGACCTCTGACTGAATTGTCATGTAAAGAGGCTGGCCACTTTCTGATCTGTGGCCGAAAAGTGGAACTTGGACTTTCTCAATACCGGAGGCTCACGTAGGAAGAATTTGCCTTTTTTCTGTTTTAGATCAGGGACTAGGTTACAGTATATTGTTGTCAAGATTTATTTTGCAGATCAGGGACAAAAGGAAGTACTGTATATTTGGTCATAGATCAGGGTAACAGAATAAGGTAGGCAGTTATTCTAGATAAACTGTGAACAGGAACTGAGAACTTGATATCACGTGATAAAAAGGGTTATGTAAGATTTGTTTTGCCATGGGAAATCAGTGCACTATAACATCGCGAGATCCGCCCCTAACCAAAGACACAAAATACATGTAAACTAGATAGAACTTCACTAGTTAAACTCCTTAAACAGCTTAAATCTGATGTGGGAGGTCAGGCAAAAAAGCAATGCCAATTAGGCATTCCTCAGGCACACAGGTGGATTGAGGAAGCAAATCGTAGAGAGCAGAAGCTGAAAAATTCAAAAACATTATTTCTAGACAAAGAGGATAATAACTTGGTAATAGCGACAGCTCCCCCTCCTCCTCCCTTGCCCCCTCCCTTACCCTTTTCAGGATATGAAGCGAGTGGACAGGCTGGTCCGCCTCTGCATTATCCTGAAGTTTCAGCAAGACCACAACCATTTGTTAGAGATCCTATTGAAACTAGGTCCCGAACACGTAAAACACATAGGGACACAGAATTATATCAGATAGAGAGAAACCTACAGGATGAGAGTGAGGAAGAAATATGCCCACTTATAGAAGTTCCAAATCCTCAGGCAGGACAGGAAGGGCAGGACCCAACACTCTTAGTATATAGACCATGGACACCGGAGGATATCCGGAAGGCTACTGAGGGAATTCCCCATCCGAAAGTTAATTTTACGAAATTTTTAGAAGATTTACAAGGCATGAGATTGAGTTACCACTTGAATGGGGAAGAAGTAGAGAAGGTAGTCAGACAAATTATAGGTCCGGATTGGCACATGATTTGTGGCAACTGGAATCCTCGTAATGCAGAATTTAAACCACTCCCACATAGTGACGCAGAGTTAGACAACAGAGTGAAAGGTCTGACAGACCGAATCTCTGAGAAATGGAAACCTAGAGCAGACTGGACTTGCATTAATCAATGCATACAACAGGAAAATGAGATGATAGATGGGTATTATGCTAGATTATTAGAATGTTTTAATAATCATAGCAGTATGTCGGTTCCTGAGAACCAAACGAATGATTCCCCGTATGAACAACAATTAAAAAATACATTTTTGAAAGGTTGCATTGCACCTATTAGTAGCTTCATTACAAAGCATATGATAGACCATCGAACGGGGAGGCTACAAGCCTTACTTGAATACACTACACATGCTGAAAGAAATTTTAATAGTAAAAAGAAAAAGAAGGCGCAAGTCTTCACTGCTGAAGACGGAGCTGAAGTATTTGTATTACAGTCAGGTAAAAAGGGCAAGAAGAATGCCCAGGGAAACAAACAGTCTGATAAATGATCAGAAGATTTCGAAGAAAGGAAAAAGAGAGGTGAATGCTTTAAGTGCAGAAAGAAAGGACATCTAGCAAGGGATTGTAAACAAAATAAAAAGGCAACCACAGAAGATAAGGGGGATGAGGACTGACTATATGATAGTGAAGGTGACAGTCTGAAACCATCAGGAAAGATCAATACGCAGAAGGCAAATGTAAATGTGATAGAGGGAATAAAGGAAGTGCAACCAGATATAGAGGATGAAGAAAGTGAAATTTTAGATTTAGCATTGTTGAGCCTAGAGCTCTACCTAGCCGACACAAAACCGGAAGTGACACTTCTGGTGGAGGGAAGGGAAGTCAAATTCCTGTGTGACTCAGGGGCATCACAGACCCTGATATACCCCTCCAAGTTACCGGAGTATTCTGAATCTCCTGATTATATAGTAGTGAAAGCTGCAAATGGACAGCTATACCGGAAACCGCTTTCCCATGATATAGCAATAACCGATCCTGTTTCAGGCATGACTCAAAAAAGTAAGATTGTTGTTTCTGCTAAGTGTCCAGTAAACTTATTAGGAAGGGACCTTATGCAGATATTTGGCATAGCAGTAGTTCCAACCATGCAGGGTATGGAGGCACAAAGGCAAATGGATACTTTCATGGTGCGACCGGAGTGTGAAACTTTTTATTGGTACAGCCAGGACCTAGTTATGACTGGTCCAGGGGCAGTAACCGAAGAACTGATGAACGTAGCCATCAGTAAAGCCCCCTCCCTTGACACTGATTGACAGCATTTTCTACACTGTACTCTATACTACTGTCACACACCAGGACCTGATAGAGAATATGAGCAAGAATTGTTCAAAAATTGTGCAACTAGATTAGTGTTACGTACTTTGTACTGGGATACTGAGGGAAACAGTGTGGTTAACTGTTCATTACCTCAGGAATTCCTTGCCTTGTATAGATCAAATCGATTGCCACATGTCAGTTTGACAAAGAACAAAAACGTAAAATGGGAGGACTTAGGAGAGAAGGTAACAAAATGGGAGAAGCAGACTGACTTAGAACTGTCAGAACAGGGAATACAAAAACAGAAGTTAAATTGGTTGACGCAGACACACCCAGCTGTGCACCTGCAATCTAGCGAGGACAGCTGATTAGCATTCTTATTAGAAGAAGAAGAGAAAGCCCTGTGTGAAATACCAACAACTCTTTGGTCAGCAGGCAAATCAGATGTAGGACTTATTCGAACAGCAGGACCAGTAACAATTACACCAAAGTCAGCTTTTAGACCACAGAAAAGACAATACCCTTTGAGAAAGGATGCAGAAATAGGAATTATGCCTATAATAGCAGCATTACTCAAAGAGGGAGTACTGGTAGAATCTCCTGATTCACCATGTAATACACCCCTATTTCCTGTTAAAAAAGTGAATGGGGAATGGCAGATGGTACAAGATTTACAAGCTGTAAATAATGCAGTAATACCTAGAGCACCTACGGTGCCAGACCCACATACTTTGTTAAATGATCTAAAACCACAACAGAAGTATTTCTCTGTGGTAGATATCAGCAATGCTTTCTTCTCGATACCTATACATCCTGATAGTCAATACTGGTTTGCATTTACATTTCAGGGTAAAAGGTATACCTATACTAGATTACCACAGGAATATTGTGAGAGCCCAACGATATTTGCACAAGAAATGGCTAGCAACCTGGCAGGGTTTACCCCACCGGGAGGTAGTCAAATTCTACTTTATGTAGATGACATCTTGCTAGCAGGCCCCACCCAGCAACAATGCAGGGAAGATACTGTGGCGTTATTGAAATTTTTAGCAACACAAGGACACAAAGTAAACAAAAGTAAGTTACAACTTTGGAGAAAACAAGATAGATACTTGGGATATGTAATATCCAATGAAGGTAGAATACTAGATGAGGAAAGAAAAACAGCAATTTTGCAAGCACCTAAACCAGCAACCAAGAAGGAAATGATGTCTTTCTTGGGTACAACTAATTTCTGCCGGAGCTGGATACCAAATTATCCTTTGGAATCTGCTCCACTGACTGACTTGATATATAAGACATCAATGGCAGCACAAGATATTTTACAATGGACAACCGAAGCAGAAACGGCTTTCTGCAGGTTGAAGCAGTTGATAGCTTCTTCATTAGTTTTAGGACTTCCAAATTATCACAAATGTTTTTTTCAGACCATAGATTGCAAACAAGAATATATGACGTCAGTACTGACGCAACAACATGGGGACAAGCAACACCCCATAGCCTACTATTCATCACAGTTAGACCCAGTGGCGCAATCTTTGCCTCACTGTGTACAAGCAGTAGTTGCAGCCGCAATGGCAGTACAGGCTTCAGCCTCAGTGGTGTTATTCCACCCTCTCACATTGAGAGTGCCTCATGCAGTTGCAATAATTTTACTGCAAGAGAAAGTGGCATACCTTTCTCCTGCTAGACATCTTTCATGTATGACTATACTGCTGAGCCAACCTCATATGACAATTGAACGATGTACGACATTAAATCCATCAACATTACTCCCAACTCCTGCGGATGGCACACCACACAGCTGCCTGCAGGAAATTGAACAGTTAGCTTTACCTAGACAGGATCTCACAGATATGCCCTTGGATAATGCCGAGGTGACATATTACGTGGATGGCTCATGCAGAAGGGGTCCTACAGGGAAGAATCTATAGGGTATGCAGTAGTTACAGACACTGAAATTCTAGAAGCCCAATCCTTACCACATAACTTATCTGCACAAGCAGCAGAATTGATAGCTTTGACGAGGGCATGTACTTTAGCAAAAAACAAGTGTGTAAACATATATACTGGCAGTCAGTATGCTTTTTCTACAGTACATGTATTTGCACAACAATGGAAAAATAGAGGAATGATAACATCTAGTGGAAAACCTATTAATCATGCGCAATTTATTTTGGAGTTATTAGAATCTATTCAGTTACCTACCAAAGTAGCTATTTGTAAATGTGTAGCTCATACAAAACAACAGGATAAGATTTCGAAAGGCAATGCACGGGCTGATGCAGCTGCAAAGCAAGCAGCCTCAGACTCAGAAACTTTACTTTTAAATGAAGAATTACAACCCTCTGAGATTTCAGATTTAGACATGTTAAAAATAATGCAGACACTTACAACAAAAGCAGAAAAACAAAAATGGGTAAAACGAGGTGCAATTCTTGAGAATGGACTGTACATTTCCAAAGAAAGAAAACCAATATTGCCGTCTAATTTATTTAGATATGCAGCTTTGTTGAGCCATGGGCAGTGCCATGTCTCAACAGGGGGGATGGTACAGTTAGTAAATCGAATATTCCAAACATATGGATACACAAACTACACAAAAAAATTTTGTGCAACTTGTCATACTTGTAACAAGCATCATGCACAAGGGGCATTTAAAACCAAGCAAGGAAGTTTTCCTATACCACCGTATCAGTTCCATACTATTTGTATGGATTTCATAGAATTGAATAAATGTGAAGGGAAAAAGTTTTGTTTAGTTATTGTAGACATGTTTTCCAAATGGGTAGAAGCTTTTCCAACCAAAAACCCAGATGCAGCAACAGTGGCAAAAGCCCTGATAAAAGAATTAATCCCTAGAGTTGGCATTCCGGAAAGGATTTATAGTGACAATGGCACACATTTCGTAAACCAGACAATCCACCAACTTGGGAGATTTTTTGGTATCTCCTTAAAGAACCATTGTGCTTACCACCCACAATCAGCAGGACTGGTGGAAAGGTACAATGGTACCCTCAAAAGTAAGCTTAGGAAGCTAGTTGAGGAGACCCAAAAGAATTGGATACACTGTCTGCCTTTAGCACTGCTGAGTATGAGAACGGTTCCAAATGTAAAGGGTTTGACTCCCTTTGAAATGGTTTTTGGGAGAGCATATTATGTACCTCAGTGGAAAGCTCTCATGCCTGCAGAGCAAGAGGCTGACAGTTCATTAGCTAGTTATATGAGGAAACTGTTAACAAATAAATCTGTTTTGCAGTTTAACTCTTTTTCAGATAAGGAACAGACCAGACTGGTGGAAGCAGTCTTGGCCCCAGGGACGTACATTTGGCTGAAAGTGACGAAAAGGAAGAATTGAGCGAGTCCAAAGTGGGAAGGACCGTACCAGGTTCTGTTGGTAACGCCTACTGCAGTCAGAGTGGCTGAGAGGATGTCTTGGGTTCATTTGACACACTGCAAACCGGTAAAGAACTTTCAACTTGATAAAAACTTTGTGACTGATACACAACCAGACCGAGATGGCCAAAAACAAAGCGAATAGAAATCTAGATCAGCCCCAGAGATGTTGTATAATCATTTTGTTGAGTATACATTTATTGACTGTAATTGTGACAATTTTCCTCTTGTTGTGGTTTATCCTACATACATCCACACAAGTGAAAGTGGGAAGGCGTGATGAAACGTCTATAGACTGGCATCCAAATTTTAACACATACCTAGCCATGAAACATGTATATGTAGAGACTATGAACATTTCAAATTGCTGGGTTTGTACAGCTATACCAATAGCATATGGAGGACTAATAATGTCCGCTGTCCCATTGGGGATAAATGAGACTTGGGAGAATTCACTTTTCGATACAGGAACTGTGAGATCACAGGACAAAATAGCTTTATTTTTACCTGTCACACAAAAAGGAATTGTATGTTTTTATAAAAATGATACCCTCCAGGTGGGCTGGAGCAATTGTAATATAACCATATCTTACCAATGTTACATTAAGAATAGTAATGGCAATACTTTTTGCAATACTAATTATGACTCATATTTGAACTCATTGAAAACAACCACGAATGACATTCGTAAGAATCCAGTTTTGTTTAAACAATTGTCAGTTATAGATCAGAAAATGTTTCATGCAGGGCTGATGCGTATTAGTACTAAAGTAGAAAACTGTTATTTTATTTGTGGGAAAAAGGCGTATAAATGGTTACCTGAGAATTGGTCCGGCAGTTGTTTTTTGGGTTATCTGGTTCCGGCTATAAGACATACTGCAGAATTACCTTTGGGTAAGATACGAAACATGAGCGAAGCAGCCCGAAAACCCGAAGGTCCAGTTGAAAAACCTGTGAATCCAGTTGGAAAGATCGAAGCTGGCTGGAAAGACCACAATTCAGTGAAAGATAAAAGCAAATTGACTGATATGGACTTGAATGACAGTGTTATATCTTGGGCAGGGATACTCCCAGCATATGGAGCAGTCAAATCAATCTGGGAGTTGAGAAAGCTGTCAAAACTTCTCGAAGTAATGAGTAACATGACTTTTTCTGCCCTTGAATTAGTGACTGATGAACTAAATGCAATGAGAACTGTTGTGCTACAAAATTGGATGGCTCTTGACTTCACCCTAGCAGCAAGAGGTGGTATGTGCGCGCTTATCAAAGAAGAATGCTGTGCTTATATTCCTGACAATCATCATGAGATCAATAACCACCTAGAGGTAATTCAGCAAGTATCGGCCATGACTGAACCAGGCCCAAACCCACTGACGGACTTTTTCCAGAATCTGTTTGGGGGGTGGGGTTCCATCCTAATGAACATTCTGATAGCTATTTGTGTGGGATTACTCCTACTGGGAGCATGTGTTTGTTGTAGAATTCCCTGCATGAAAAGATTAATCAAAGATTTTATTGATGTATCTGTTACTGAAACTTTGTACCAAGATATTGAGATTGAGAAATTAATCCTGGATGAAATTCTTTCTGAAGTATAGATCAGATGACTCACCTAGCTGAAAATCCTCAGTGGAAAAGGTTAGGAGATGAAAATGACATATGCATACTTCAAAATAGAATAAAAAGTATTAATAGGGGGGGAAATGTTAGAAAAATATTCATTTTATGTATGAAGTATTAGTTAAAAGCAAAGTAGTATGTAATGCATTTTTATTCTATTAATGATATGACAATTCCTATGTAATTGTAAGTAGTTTTGAAACTGCAGTGTGGCTTGAAGCAAAACTGACCTTCGACCCTGGCAGATGCTAGCTTAGCAAGTTTTAATGTTTATGCTTTTCACAAGTGATTATCTGCTGGGTCAGGAAATTAAATGTGTGAAATAATGAAATCTTCTGCCCTTTCCTGTTGGAATGATTTGGCCTTGTATATGTGTTACTAAGATAAGCACGCAGCTGGTAGGAAAGTGTAACAGAGAACAAAGAAGATTATTAAAAGACTGAATCTGCTATTGTATTTGAACTGATATGAAACCTTGAAGAAGTAACTTTACAGAAAGACATTATGTCTGACCAGCTGGATAGCAAGGCCATATTGTATCTAGAGGAAAAGTTTTTTTTTTAAATATACAGCATCAACAGCTTTATGAATAGAAGACTGTAAGCTAAAGTGATGTAGATGCCCTGTGACTAACCACGTCAGTAAAGTGGGCATAGCTATAATGTAAATGCTATAAAATTGTGTGCTTCCTGTTTCATGTCAGACAAAATTCTGTACTTGCACATTTTTTTGCCTCTTGGTGTACACTAGTAAACTTTTTAACATGAACCTCCTGTGTATTGAAATCTTATTTTCTTTAACACTCTGTGATTGAGGAGGTGCTGCATTATGCTTAAAGTCATGCTACTTGGCAGTGAAAATGACATATTGAGAGATGTCTAAAATGTATTTAAAAATCACTTTCTCAAAGAGATTAACCAAAGTATCAATGCTGGTTATAAGTCTATAATCATCTGCTGTCTTATGGGTAGCAACTTTTGGCAGTATTTTTATGGATGCCCTTTTGAATTGAGTAGGAACAATTGAGAACAAAAGAGAATGATTATGCATGTGAGGTAGAGGGGCACCAAGGTGTTGCCCACCTAGTTTAAGAAGCAGAAGGTGAACAATGTAAAAGTCTGATGTAGGATTAATTACAATTTCCAGAGTAAGGACAGGCAGGTAAGAAGTTAGAGCACAGTGTGAATAAGGTGTCCATGGGGGGGAGGGTGCATATGAATTATGAAAGACTGAAGTGTTGAGACAAAGGCTTACAACTCTATGAGGACTTGAAAAAGATTAAGACAGACTAAGAGAGCACTTAGGATAGACAATAGGCAGGGGATAGTCAAACCTTGCACAAATAGAGGCACCATCAGGAAGAAGGGGAATAGCAGCAGGCTGCAACTCTAGCGAGGAGCAGACATGAGTGGAAGATATCAGGAAGGGAAATTGTGGAGTGACAGCAACAAAATAACACATTCCTTAAAGCAAGTGTCAAGTAGGTGAAACAGGTAGCATAGAGATAGATATGGAGGAGTTACAGGGCAGGAATCCTAAAGAAAGAGCAACAGGGGGTGGTGGTACTGGACTGAGAGCTAGGCCATGGGGGATGGTGAAGAAAACTAATAAGACTAAATGCAGAAATGGACAAAAAGAAACCTGAAGATGCTGGTGTGGAGATGGAAAGCAAAGCAGAAGGAGGTCCAGTAGCAGAGGAGACAAAGATGAAGAGGAGGAATCAAGACAGGTGATGAGTCATGGTGTTAGAGAGGGAAACAGAGGAGGACACTATACAGGGTTAACTGCAAGAAGGTCTATTATACTATACAGGATGCATTGTAGGCAGGCCTATGACACCATACAGGGTGCACTGCACTCAGGCCTCTAACACCATACAGGTACAGTGTAGGCAGGACTATTTCCTTGGGAAGGATGGAAGGATATGCTACTCATAGACTGTATGGGTCACATGAGATCTTCTGAGAATGACTAGAGTCAGAGACCAAGCAGTCTTAGTTATACTAAGCTCTATCACTAGGTAAAGTAGGCATGGTAAATAAAGACAGAACAACATAGTGGAGGTGTACACAGTGTCACAACTACTGGTAGATAACGAAGACCCAGTATCAACTGACTCCAGGGAGAAAAAAGCAGCTTTTGTTATCAACAGCCAAAACACAGTCTGGAAAACTACAGGAGTAACAAGAATTTGCCTGGAGTTTGAGGGATTGGGGGTTTTCTCTGACTTGCTATCATCTACCAGAAAGAAGCAGTCAGAAAGAGGAGGACAGGTACCACAATTTTATGAAGGTTAATTGTAAGGACCACCAGAATGAGGAGGAGAGGTACCGCAGGTTTATGAAGGCTGATACTAAGGACCGCCAGAATGAGGAGGACAGGTACCACAAGTTGATGAAGGCTGATACTAAGGACCACCAGAATGAGGAGGACAGGTACCACAAGTTTATGAAGGCTGATACCAAGGACCACTAGAATGAGGAGGACAGGTACCACAAGTTTATGAAGGCTGATAGTAAAGACCACCAGAATGAGGAGGACAGGTACCACATGTTTATGAAGGCTGATACTAAGGACCATCCAAAGGACACAAAGTTTTCACCAAACGCCAACTTTTAATAAACGAAGCTTTCGGGTACTCTACCCTTCATCAGCATATACAACTATATTTTAAGAACACATTTAAATAGAGGCTTGATTAATATCACATGCTTACACCAGCCACTAGAAACACTAATAAAATTTGCATAAAGCTGCTTAATATTAAAAACCACAGTATACACTATATTATCTATCCATTAAAACAATATTCATATATATTATAGATCCACTAATATAATGCAAATATATACATAAACATAAACATAAACATATATACATATATTAACCATGTGTATATAAATACACATATACTTATAAAAACCATATGGTGTTGTTCATTACAAATTATCATACTGTCGCTTTTACTAATATTGGCTTCAGTAATGGCATTATTGAGACCAGGGCTGACATCAGCCTGCAGTCTTATTATCCATTGTAGTTCCCTTATTTCCAGAGCATTATTTAAATCACCACCCCTTATGCCTAAGTCAACTGTATCTATACATGAAATTTAAATCTATGTGTCATTTCATCCATAATATGTATATAGAGCATTAGTTTGAATTTTCTATTGATCTCTGACCTATGCTCGATCATACGGTCTTTCAACCTTCTTGTTGTTTTGCCCACATAGAATTTTTCACAACTAGTACAGGTGGCGAGATATACTAATTGAGATGTATTACATGTTGCCCTACATTTAAATGTATAGCTAACATTAGTCACTGGGTGTCTGAAGGGTTCATTGGATTCTACAATATCAATACAACAACTGCAATTATGGCATTTATAAGTTCCCATCTTAATTTGTAATGTATGCTTCTGCCTATGAAAATCCTTGTAACATAAAATGTTTTTCAAGGACTGTTGATTTCTATAGGCAAAACTGGGTTTAAGCCCTGCTATTTTCTGTATTTCAGGCATTGCCATTAGAATCGGCCAATTTTTCTCTATTATTTTACACATTATTTGGCTATATCCATTATAAGTGGTTACATACCTTACATAATCACTTTTTGTCAATTTTTGTACTACACACGAATTAGATTCCTCACATACCCTGGAATTAAATATTGGTTTATATTCTTGACCTCTACCTCTATTTATTTCACAATACATTTCTCAACCATAACATTTGAGTATCCCCCATCCTTAAATTCCTCTTTCATTTCTTGTATTTCTTTTTCATACTGTTCATCCTCGGTGGTTAATCTACTTACCCTTATAAATTGTGACTTCACTACACCCCTATAGATGTGTGTCGGATGCATACTTTTCCTTTTTAAATATCTCATCACCTGTATATCTTTTTTATATATCATGGTTTCTAGTTTTTGATTTTTTACGTAAATCCTTACGTCTAAATACGTAATGCTCTGACTTGAATAGCTCATTTTAAATTTAAAAAATGGCGTAGTGCTATTCAGATAAGCCAAATAACTATTCAATTCATATTCAGTCCCTTCCCAGGCAGAAAAACAGTGTCACAAATCTTGCATAACATTTCACATACTTATTTAAATCATTCAAGTTGTTAAGTATATAGTTCTTTTCCCAATAGTAAAGGACAATGTTTGCAAATGTATTAGCCACTGATGTTCCCATGGCCACACCCGTAAGTTGTCTATATGGTGTACCATCAAATATAAAGACATTTTTTGTTAATACCAAATCCAACAATGCACACAAATTTTCAATATCACTAGGTTGAACCACAGAGTACATCAACAATAGCATTCTCACGGCTTCTATTCCATAATCTATGGGTATTACTGTAAACAAAGATTCAACATCTAGTGTTACAAATATACTATTTTCTTTAGCGTTAATATACCATTCTCTTAGTTTGTGTAGAAAGTGTGCAGTGTCCTTTACAACAGTAACACAATAAGGTAGCAATTTTGATAGTTCTTTTTGCAAATACTTAGAAATAGACTCCGTTACCCACCCTTTTCCAGACACAATCGGTCTAAGAGGGGGGTTAGATAACGACTTGTGTACCTTAGGTATGCCATAGATTTGTGGTATCCTGGGACATGGGATCGAGAAATAATTAAATAATTCCAATGATATTTGCTCATTTAACTGCATCTCATATATCTGCATATTCACTTGCATTATCTGGTTTTTCACCTCTACAAAAGAAATTTTTTGAAATGTGGTTTCATCTGAAAGGAACGCATTAAATACACTCATATAGTATGTTCGATCCATTATCACAGTTGCCCCTCCCTTATCAGCCTGCTTGACAATAATCTGATTGTCATTCTTTATAGATTTCAATGCCTTATATTCATTGTAAGTTAAATTATATCTCATATCACACTTATCAGAACACATTGCCCTTAGTTCTACCTCCACAATATTCATAAATGCTGTTATTACTGGTGTTAACTGTGGAACAAATACACTTAGTTTTTTATAACCACCATTATTACTAGTAGTATTGGGGAACAAAAGTTTCAGCATCAAACTTCTACCAAACAATTTCAAATCTATTATCATATTCACTAGACTGTCTGTTGTAAAAGGAATAAATTTCAGTCCATTATTCAATAGATCATAGTATTCATCAGGGAGATTCCTTCTAGATAAATTTACAGTACCTTTGAATAAAAACGAATCCACATTATTCACCTGCGTGGTGTTTTGTTCATCTTCTTTGGGCTGTCGTTCTTTCTTTTTGCTCCCTGGGTTGTTTGTTGAGTCGTTTTCTGCAATGGAGTTCTTTCCGTTCTCATTTTGTATACCGGAACCTTTTCCGGACACTTCAACGAAATGGTAAAAAGCTGATATATCCGTTTGTTTCTTCTTCTGTAAATCTATTTGTTGTAACGCTGCGCCTTTATTACTTGTATTGAATGTTGCCATAGAAGTTTCCCCTGCTTCGCTGCTCTGCACCACGTTCAGGCGTCAATTGCACGTCTTGTTGTAATTCTTCATGCTGATTAGTCAGCTGCTCAGTAGGTGTAGAGGGAACTTCAAACACATCAAGTTTATCAAGCAACTGAGTTTCTTTTTTACTGTTGTTGTTACCCTCAGATTCACGTAATGAGTTACTATACACATTAGATCGATTGTGCTCAGCTTTCCAGGAGAAAATATGG
Organism: Protopterus annectens; assembly: GCF_019279795.1. Classification (NCBI taxonomy): domain Eukaryota; kingdom Metazoa; phylum Chordata; order Ceratodontiformes; family Protopteridae; genus Protopterus; species Protopterus annectens. Next base: position 267,447,261 of record NC_056745.1, on the reverse strand, counting down.
CCATTTTGTAATCATCAATATCTCTAAGTAATTTGCGTTTTTGTATTTCTAATCTACCATCCAGTGAAATTTTCTCCAAAAGTGTCTCATAATTGTCATTCTCCTTGTCCCCCTTCAGAATTTCAAGGATTTTAGTTTCTAGTACAATGATTTCTTCTAATAGTGATTGTTCAATATTTTCAAAAAATTCATTCATTAAGCGCATATAATTAGCGCTTAGTTCCAGATTAAGTTGTTGCCATTTTGTTAGTAATTCTTCGTAGGTATTACCATACGAAGGCATTTTCAGCACCCGTAATCCTCGAGGTGCTATACCCATGTCTAAATAAGCCATAAAACTGAACCTTTGCCATTGCAGTTGTTTGTAGGTAGTAGTTTTCTTTTCAAACGCATTTAGCAATTTGTGCAGTTCATCAAGCTCATTAGACGCTAATAAGTTAACAGGCTTCACTGACTGTTTATGAAGCTCCAACAACGGATTGCTAGATTTAGTTAGCATCCGTTTGATAGTAGAAACCATTTTTTTCACTTTTCTTAGTAGAAATATACAATGTTCCAAGTTTTCACCTAATAGCGAAGGTAGAAAGTTCAATAAAGGTAGTGTAGAACAAACAAGGCTGGTGTAATCACCTCCTAATGACGCCAAGTGTAGTAAGGTTCGATGTTTTCTCAATATACTAGTAAAAAGCAAGGGTTGTCATCCAAAGGACACAAAGTTTTCACCAAACGCCAACTTTTAATAAACGAAGCTTTCGGGTACTCTACCCTTCATCAGCATATACAACTATATTTTAAGAACACATTTAAATAGCTAATACCTACGAAGAATTACTAACAAAATGGCAACAACTTAATCTGGAACTAAGCGCTAATTATATGCGCTTAATGAATGAATTTTTTGAAAATATTGAACAATCACTATTAGAAGAAATCATTGTACTAGAAACTAAAATCCTTGAAATTCTGAAGGGGGACAAGGAGAATGACAATTATCAGACACTTTTGGAGAAAATTCGTTCACTGGATGGTAGATTAGAAATACAAAAAAAACGCAAATTACTTAGAGATATTGATGATTACAAAAATGGCCATATTTTCTCCTGGCCGAAAGCTGAGCACAATCGATCTAATGTGTATAGTAACTCATTACGTGAATCTGAGGGTAATAACAACAACAGTAAAAAAAGAAAAACTCAGTTGCTTGATAAACTTGATGTGTTTGAAGTTCCCTCTACACCTACTGAGCAGCTGAATCAGCATGAAGAATTACAACAAGACGCGGTATTTGACGCCGAACGGTGCAGAGCAGCAGGGAAACTTCTATGGCAACATTCAATACAAGTAATAAAGGCGTTACAACAAATAGATTTACAGAAGAAGAAACAAACGGATATATCAGCTTTTACCATTTCGTTGAAGTGTCCGAAAAGGTTCCGCATACAAAATGAGAACGGAAAGAACTCCATTGCAGAAAACGACTCAACAAACAACCCAGGGAGCAAAAAGAAAGAACGACAGCCCAAAGAAGATGAACAAAACACCAGGTGAATAATGTGGATTCGTTTTTATTCAAAGGTACTGTAAATTTATCTAGAAGGAATCTCCCTGATGAATACTATGATCTATTGAATAATGGACTGAAATTTATTCCTTTTACAACAGACAGTCTAGTGAATATGATAATAGATTTGAAATTGTTTGGTAGAAGTTTGATGCTGAAACTTTGTTCCCCAATACTACTAGTAATAATGGTGGTTATAAAAACTAAGTGTATTTGTTCCACAGTTAACACCAGTAATAACAGCATTTATGAATATTGTGGAGGTAGAACTAAGGGCAATGTGTTCTGATAAGTGTGATATGAGATATAATTTAACTTACAATGAATATAAGGCATTGAAATCTATAAAGAATGACAATCAGATTATTGTCAAGCAGGCTGATAAGGAGGGGCAACTGTGATAATGGATCTAACATACTATATGAGTGTATTTAATGCTCCTTTCAGATGAAACCACATTTCAAAAATTTCTTTTGTAGAGGTGAAAACCAGATAATGCAAGTGAATATGCAGATATATGAGATGCAGTTAAATGAGCAAATATCATTGGAATTATTTAATTATTTCTATCCCATGTCCCAGGATACCACAAATCTATGGCATACCCAAGGTACACAAGTCGTTATCTAACCCCTCTTAGACCGATTGTGTCTGGAAAAGTGGGTAACGGAGTCTATTTCTAAGTATTTGCAAAAGAACTATCAAAATTGCTACCTTATTGTGTTACTGTTGTAAAGGACACTGCACACTTTCTACACAAACTAAGAGAATGGTATATTAACGCTAAAGAAAATAGTATATTTGTAACACTAGATGTTGAATCTTTGTTTACAGTAATACCCATAGATTATGGAATAGAAGCCGTGAGAATGCTATTGTTGATGTACTCTGTGGTTCAACCTAGTGATATTGAAAATTTGTGTGCATTGTTGGATTTGGTATTAACAAAAAATGTCTTTATATTTGATGGTACACCATATAGACAACTTACGGGTGTGGCCATGGGAACATCAGTGGCTAATACATTTGCAAACATTGTCCTTTACTATTGGGAAAAGAACTATATACTTAACAACTTGAATGATTTAAATAAGTATGTGAAATGTTATGCAAGATTTGTGGACGACTGTTTTTTCGTCTGGGAAGGGACTGAATATGAATTGAATAGTTATTTGGCTTATCTGAATAGCACTACGCCATTTTTTAAATTTAAAATGAGCTATTCAAGTCAGAGCATTACGTATTTAGACGTAAGGATTTACGTAAAAAATCAAAAACTAGAAACCATGATATATAAAAAAGATATACAGGTGATGAGATATTTAAAAAGGAAAAGTATGCATCCGACACACATCTATAGGGGTGTAGTGAAGTCACAATTTATAAGGGTAAGTAGATTAACCACCGAGGATGAACAGTATGAAAAAGAAATACAAGAAATGAAAGAGGAATTTAAGGATGGGGGATACTCAAATGTTATGGTTGAGAAATGTATTGACGAAATAAATAGAGGTAGAGGTCAAGAATATAAACCAATATTTAATTCCAGGGTATGTGAGGAATCTAATTCGTGTGTAGTACAAAAATTGACAAAAAGTGATTATGTAAGGTATGTAACCACTTATAATGGATATAGCCAAATAATGTGTAAAATAATAGAGAAAAATTGGCCGATTCTAATGGCAATGCCTGAAATACAGAAAATAGCAGGGCTTAAACCCAGTTTTGCCTATAGAAATCAACAGTCCTTGAAAAACATTTTATGTTACAAGGATTTTCATAGGCAGAAGCATACATTACAAATTAAGATGGGAACTTATAAATGCCATAATTGCAGTTGTTGTATTGATATTGTAGAATCCAATGAACCCTTCAGACACCCAGTGACTAATGTTAGCTATACATTTAAATGTAGGGCAACATGTAATACATCTCAATTAGTATATCTCGCCACCTGTACTAGTTGTGAAAAATTCTATGTGGGCAAAACAACAAGAAGGTTGAAAGACCGTATGATCGAGCATAGGTCAGAGATCAATAGAAAAATTCAAACTAATGCTCTATATAAGCATATTATGGATGAAATGACACATAGATTTAAATTTCGATGTATAGATACAGTTGACTTAGGCATAAGGGGTGGTGATTTAAATAATGCTCTGGAAATAAGGGAACTACAATGGATAATAAGACTGCAGGCTGATGTCAGCCCTGGTCTCAATAATGCCATTAGTGTGAAGCCAATATTAGTAAAATGACAGTATGATAATTTGTAATGAACAACACCATATGGTTTTTATAAGTATATGTGTATTTATATACACATGGTTAATATATGTATATATGTTTATGTTTATGTTTATGTATATATTTGAATTATATTAGTGGATCTATAATATATATGAATATTGTTTTAATGGATAGATAATATAGTGTATACTGTGGTTTTTAATATTAAGCAGCTTTATGCAAATTTTATTAGTGTTTCTAGTGGCTGGTGTAAGCATGTGATATTAATCAAGCCTCTATTTAAATGTGTTCTTAAAATATAGTTGTATATGCTGATGAAGGGTAGAGTACCCGAAAGCTTCGTTTATTAAAAGTTGGCGTTTGGTGAAAACTTTGTGTCCTTTGGATGACAACCCTTGCTTGATACTAAGGACCACCAGAATGAGGAGGACAGGTACCACAAATTTATGAAGGCTGATACTAAGGACCACTAGAATGAGGAGGACAGGTACCACAAGTTTATGAAGGCTGATAGTAAAGACCGCCAGAATGAGGAGGACAGGAATCACAAGTTTTTGAAGGATGATACTAAGGACCGCCAGAATGAGGAGGATAGGTACCACATGTTTATGAAGGCTGATACTAAGGACCGCCAGAATGAGGAGGACAGGAATCACAAGTTTATGAAGACTGATGGTAAGGACTGCCAAAATGAGGAGGACAGGAATCACAAGTTTATGAAGACTGATGGTAAGGACTGCCAGAATGAGGAGGACAGCTGCCACAAGTTTATGAAGGTTGACAATGAGGACCAAAGGAGAACTGAGAAGGAAGCCAGTGGAAAGGGAGATGAGCAGGTACAGAGGTTGGAGTACAGGGGTCTCCATAATGTTAAGATTCTAGAAAGTGAGATGGATGAAATGCAGGCAGCAAAAGAAGAAAAGTAGATAGACATCACTGATGTAACTGAACCATGGAGGAATGAAGAAAGGGACTGGGGCATGATGATTCATGGTTTCATTCTGTTTAGAAGGGACATAGAAGGCAGGCAGTGTGTATGATGGAAGAAAACAAACCATAGTTAGTAGAAGATGATAGGATGTGTGGGAAAGGGTGAAGGGATGAGGCATGTGGAGGAAGGGGAGTGCAGACTTCCTGGTGATCAATGTGTAGGGAAACTGTCTGCATGAGAGATGGATACTATTAATAGGTCAACAATTATTACATACAAGACAGACAATGAAACAACAGGCAAAATTACACATTGGCAAAATTGGGGTATCTGAAGATCATTATACTGGATTATTCCAACATTAAGAGTGGTCAGAAATGAAACTGATGTAAACTGACCAATCAGAAAAGGGAGGCTCTTGAACTAGCACTGCACAAGCGGGAAACGTTTAAATGATAGAAGTAAGGGCACCACAGGCCATTGGTGCAAAGCAGTTGTCTGGTCTATAAAGAAGAGCATCTACTGATAGCTTAAAGTGAAGGTATTTCTGTGGTCCTACAATGTGATGGAGAATGAAAAGCTGGGTAATAAATTAAAATAAGAGACTGAAATTCTCTAACAACTCATTGGTGACACAGATATAGACTAATTAGAACACCCAAGAATGGACGTTGAGGTTTGTATAAAATCTGTAAGCAGGAAAAAATACAGTATCTGAACTACAAATGGGCATCAACAGAGATAAAATAACTGGACATGAGATCTTTAGAAAAAAGAAGGAACAAACTACATAGGAAAAATGTGAATTGTGGGAACAATACATACAGGGGAGGAATGAGGTTTAAAAGAAGACCAGACTTAAATGAGCTATGTAACGTTTGACTAAAAATGATTGGGTAGATTATATGATTGGGTAGATTATAAGGGGTCTACATTATAACATCGAAGTCTTAAAACTTTGAATGTTATAATATTGACCCCTATTCAGCGAACGCTTGAAATAGTGAAGCTGCAGAACACCGAATATTTTCCTAGGGAAAGTATTCGGTGGGCCATTTCTGCGGCTTCGCTATCTCCTCAACTGTGGTGCGAAGGTGACGGACCGGGTTAAGGTTAAGTGTGCGAATGGACCGAGGTAAGGTGAGTGTGTGATAGTTAGGGACCTTAGGGTTAGGGAGCAGGTAAGGTGAGTGTGTAATAGTTAGGGACCTTAGGGTTAGGGAGCGAGTAAGGTGAGTGTGCGATACTTAGGGACCTTAGGGTTAGGAAGCGGGTAAGGTGAGTGTGCATTAGTTAGGGACCTTAGGGTTAGGGAGTGGGTAAGGTGAGTGTGCATTAGTTAGGGACCTTAGGGTTAGGGAGCGGTTAAGGTGAGTGTGCAGTAGTTAGGGACCTTAGGGTTAGGGAGCGGGTAAGGTAAGTCTGCGATAGTTAGGGACTTTAGGGTTAGGAAGCGGGTAAGGTGAGTGTGCATTAGTTAGGGACCTTAGGGTTAGGGAGCGGGTAAGGTGAGTGTGCATTAGTTAGGGACCTTAGGGTTAGGGAGCAGGTAAGGTGAGTGTGCATTAGTTAGGGACCTTAGGGTTAGGGAGCGGGTAAGGTGAGTGTGCATTAGTTAAGGACCTTAGGGTTAGGGAGCGGTTAAGGTGAGTTTGCTTTAGTTAGGGACCTTAGGGTTAGGGAGGGGGTAAGGTGAGTGCGCGTTAGTTAGGGACCTTAGGGTTAGGGTTAGGTTAAGGTAAGTGGATAGCTAGTAGTGTATGTACGGTTTAGTGTAGGGCTCTGTGAAGTGTGTATGTGTGGATTATGAATTTTGGTGTGCTTGTGATGTGTGTGTGCGTATTCTCGGAACAGCAAATTTTTTTCCCTTGGAAAAAATTCGCTGTTCTGAGCGTTCAAGTATGTCACATTTCAAGATTCCAAGGTCAAGCTTATAGTGTTCGATCTTTTGGAATTTTGATAATGTGATATAGACCCAATTATAAGTAATGTGTAATATTTGCAAATGGGAGTGTATCATTATGGTTTGCGATGTAAAATGCTTGCAACTAGGATTGTGTCTGTGTAGTTTGTTTTCATTTATAGAAATGTATGCTTGCTTATGTCATAAATGAAGGTTTAAAAAAGATGTTTCTTGTTTAAAAAAAAAAAAACAAATGGACATCAGTAACTAACAAAAATAACATAATATTGCACACAAAGTAAAACTTTAAAAAATCCCAGCAAACAACCAAAATGAGTTTTGATACTGCACTTTAACAAAATGCAACACGGAAATACAGCTGTGAACAAAAGGAAAAATTGTGTAAAGTGAAGTGAATCTATAATCACAACTTCAATAACAATAAAGTGAAATAGAGTACAAACTGCCAAGCAGCAAATCTGGCCTTGTGAGACATAACAAAGGACAAAAAAAAAAAAAAAAAGAAAGAGAGTTAGGTGATCAGGTGCACAATGAGCAGGTCTTAGTCAGCTACATCTCTGAGATGAAGAAAGCTTCACAGGCATAAGTCAGGCTGGAAAAAATAGGAATGAGGTCATGGCAGAGACAAAGTAGGTGAATAACCTGAGAAAACATTTTTTTGCATTAATCACAAAGGAGGAATAATATCAATGAATGAATGAATGAAAAGTAGAGAAATGCATGGATAGAGCAACTGACTTCATTAGTATAGAAGAAAATCTAAATGCTTTGTAAGGGGACATGGTGCAAGGCCTCAATGGCAGCCCCCAAAAGATAGTAAAGAGATTATTGCTAGTCTTACACCCCCCATGTCAAAACTCTCTAACCAGTTTATAGTGGAAGGGATAGAGTTCCAGCATACTAGAATGTGACCAGTATAATCCCACTTTTAAGGCTGGAACAAGGACAAACACAGAAAATAAGTGTTTTTTTCATGTCAGTTACAGAGGGATCTGTGGAAATTTGTATGAACAAATAGGCAGGACAGGTAGGTGCTCATAGAGCTATACAAGGCATTGATAATGCCACATCTGGAGCATTACAGACAATTGTGCAGAGCAAGCTGATAGTATCATCACGCTACTTGAGAAGATGTGAGAGAGAGCTACCACAGTGGTAAGAAGACAGAACGGAAAAACACGATGACAGCATGGAATAACTAGGCCTTTACTCCTTATAGGGTCATGATTTGGGTCCATAGACTGAAGAGAAGAGGGGTGGGCTTAATATGTAAATAACAGGGTCGAGTTTTAGGCTGGACATGAAGAACTACTTTTTTATTGAGCATGTATGTAGTGGAGATGTAATAACATTTAGGGACTTTATAGTTCTTTAAATATTTAATATTTTATGCTACTAAAGTTTCTAATTATTTTTTGATTCCTATTTGATTTCATTTTGCATTTATTGTTTTGGTAAGTTTTTAGTACAGTTGTACATCGCTTAACGTCCTTCTGCACAACATCCAACCAAATTTACATCCATAATGTGCTAAACACAAATAAATGCACTCGGACATTGTGCAGGAGACCATTAAGTGAAGCACAATGTAAAGTATGCAATATTTGCTTAACGTCCTAGTCGCTTAATATTCAATCGGATAGAACCTATCCCGGATGTTAAGCGATAGTTACCTGTATTACTGTACATAATATTATATTTTTACCACAAGATGGCACTGTTTGTAATGATTATAAAATTATGATTAATGAAGGAGATTTATCTGATGACGTTCACCTCATTTGCAGTGGACAAAAGCGCTTATGAATTAAACTACTTGGTGTATGTTTCATGCGATTGCCTTGGAGTCTGCATTTTTTTCTACTTTTTACAGTTGCAGACAAAATTCTTGTTTGATTATTCAGTGTTTCCTTTATCTACCCCTGTATTGTCATTTTTGACTTGGTGCAGTATCCACAGTCAGTTCTCCAGAAATATTTTATGGGGTCATCATTTTCTTCCATCATATTTAGAAACATCCTTTGTTTAAGGTACATCATGATCATTTATGGTTTGTAATGCAAGGTGTAACGGAAACAAGAACAGTTCTGAGATAATTTCCGTTACTAGTGTTAATACCTTTCCCATCTCTTAAGAGCATAGCTGTCTAAAAAAAAGCCTCAAAACAGGCAAATATCAGTTGTGATGATGACAGAAGAGATCATTTAAAATGTTTTTAAATTATTCAGTCAAGCAGAGAAGTTGGTTCTTGCTTATAATAAAACACATAAGAAGAAGATGCAGCAAGCTTTTAATCCATGCTGTTTTACTAAAATATGAATCTGCTGCAACTCTACAGCGTAGTTTCCACATAGGCAACCCTGTGTCACTTCAAGACTATAAATGTTTCATTATGTTTCAATAATATTAACTGCATAAGCTAACATTGATAATACTTGTGGTATCATAAATCACATCAACAAGCACCTACAGCTCAAGCTGTCATCATTGGTGTCAATATTAAATCATTAAAATAATGTTGACATTACAATTTCTGTTAATAAATGTCAACATTTAAATGAAAGCATGCAGCAGATTACAGGAAACCTGATTCATTTTTTATTCTTTGGCAAATGTATGATTTCCTGGTGACATTATTTGCATTTTTCTTACTGTGCACTTTGTTTTATTGTAAACAGAAACTGTTTCTGCCACTACTGATAAGTAAGAAGGCAAAGTCTAAGGCACATTTTAACTTTACTCATCTTCCTAAAGTCTTTGTTGGGAGGAGTGTCATTAAAGTTGGTCATACAGTCATTTATATATAAAGAGAGAGAGAGAGAAAAAGTGTCTACTTAAGAGAGAGAGAGAGAGAGAGAAACATAGCTATAAAGGTAGAATTCCAGAATTATTTAACGATTATTAGACAATGGGCTTACTGTACCATCAGTACCCTGATTGGAGAACGAGCGTTGTCCAGCAGAGTATTAATGTACAAGTAATGTCCACGAAAAATGAGTCCGGCACTTCACGGCAGCATATCAAGCTGCTATGGAGCTCAGACTGAGAAAATGGAATAGCTACCATTATTTTACTCTCGCTAAGCAGCACTTTTGCAGTTTAGCGCGTGTAATATATAAAAAAAAAGAAGACAACAAAAAGGTGTGTGTGCGTGCACACACCACACGCACGTGTGTGTGTGTGTGTGTGTGTGTGTGTGTGTGTGTGTGTGTGTGTGTGTGTGTGTGTGTGTGTGTCTGCATATGTGTGTCTGTGTTTGAGTGTATGTGTGCATATCAGAGAAAGTGAGAGCGAGTGATCCACTATTTTACACTCGCTAAGCAGTATTTTTGCTGTACAGACTGTAAAATAAAAACAGAAAAAATTAAAATAAAGCATGTGTGTGAGAGTGTATGCAGGTATGTGAGTGAGAGAGATAGCAATCCATCAAGCAAAACAGAAAGGTGTGTGTTTGTTTTTGTCTGCATGTGTGCATGAATGCATGCATGAAAGCAGAGAGACTGTGCGTGTGTGTGTGTGTGTGTGTGTGTGTGTGTGTGTGTGTGTGTGTGTGTGTGTGTGTGTGTGTGTATGTGTGTGTGTATATGTATATGTGTGCATGCGTGTGTGTGTGTGAGACTGAGAGAGTGAGAGAGAAAGCAAGAGTGATGTTTGAGTGAATGCATGTATATAAGCAGAGGAGACCATGTGAGAGAGATCAAGAGAGAGTTAGACTGAATGTGTTTATGAAAGCAGCTAGAGACTGTGGGAGATTGAGAAAGAGGGTGAGACCAATCTTGTGTGAGTGAATGTGTGTATGAAAGCAACAGAGACTGTGTGTGTATATGTATGTGCGTGTAAGCAGAAGAGACTGTGTATGTGTGTATGGGAGAGAAAATAGGCTGTATGTAAAAGTGTTGAGTTTTTGGTCACTGGATCACATTGACTGACTACGAACATAGTTGCATAGAATGTTTTTAGTGCTGGATAAGCAGATGGATTCTGGATCATTTTATAGGTGGTAAGAAGTTGTGTATGTTAGTTGATTTGGCAGTTCTAACCAATTTAAGCTTTTTAGTGCTGTACAGTGGTGGGTTCAAAAAGGGGTATTTGCTGCAAATTTAGCAACTTTGTTATAGCGTTGTTCAAGTTTTAATTTTTGTGAAGTCTGGAGGTTAGTAAGGATGGGAGTGCCATAAAGAAGTGTGGGGATGAGATAAGTAGTGGCAAGTGTTGTTTTAGTTGTGTTGATGGGAAAGATTTTGGCTCTGTAAAGCCAGCAACACTGGTTATTGAGTTTTTCTTATGCAATTTTGTATATGCAGGTCAAATGTAAGATTATCATCCACTAGTTTGTTATAAGAAGTGACTTCAGTGGTTGTATTATCAAGAGTGAGGACTTTTTCATTTTTTCATGAGAGAGGGATTTGGTGGGAAAATGTAGTAGTTTGGTCTTTTTTGGGTTGAGCATGAGTTGTAGTTATGAAATCATGTTTCAGTGGCTGTTAAAGCTTTCTGAGTAATTTTCTGGAGGTGTACCATGTTGTCAGATGTGCAAATGAGAGTGGGATCATCTGTGTATTGTATTAGGATGGACTGTTGCTTGGATATATAGGGGGTGTCGGTGAAAATGTTAAAGAGTAGGAGACCAAGGATAGAGCCTTGTGGTACACCAGTGCTGACTGGGTGATAAGTAGAGGCTGTGGAGTGCCATTTTACTGGCTAAAATCGATTACTCAGGTAGCTTTTGAACCACAGAAGGGTGGGCTGGGAGAGTCCTAGTGAACACGTTTGAAGTAGAAGTTTGCTGTGACAAACTGTGTAGAAGGCTTTAGACAAGTCTAGAAATAAGGAAGAAATTAGTCTGCATTCTCTCTAACTTTATTGACAGTATTTATATAGGTTAAAAGGGCAGTGCTATTACTTTGGGAAGGATGGAAGCCATGTTGTCTAGGGGATAGGAGTCCTTCTTGCAGGAGATAGTCTAGCAATTGTTTTTGAATATATTTTTCAAGTATTTTGGCAAGGTGAGATAAGATTGCTATAGCTCTGAAGTTATTGATGTCTGTTGAATTTCCTCCATTGGGCAGCGGGATAATATGCGACTTTTTCCAGAGAAAGGGAAAGTGGGATTCCTGGACTGACCTATTTGTAAGGATTGAGAGGGATAATATGCGACTTTTTCCAGAGAATGGGAAAGTGGGATTCCTGGACTGACCTATTTGTAAGGATTGAGACAAGACAGGTAATGCTATTGGCTCCTATTTTTAGGTACTTGCTTGGAAGGTCATCAGCTGAAGAAGAGCATGATTTAAGTATAAGAGTATTTTTATATAGGATGTTGGCACAGGTTCGTAAGTGAAAGTAGATGTGGTGATATGTGGCTGTTGGACAGGGCTGGGATTAGATGTTGAGGAATCCTTGGGAAGAAATGCTATACCATCTATAAAATATGAGTTGAACTGTAATGCAGTTTTGAGCGGTAAGTTATCGGGAGAGTGGTTTGTGTTGAAGTTTTGGCCAGGATATAAGATTTCTTTAACAGATGTCCATAATTCTTTACGGTTGTGCTTAGTATTATTCTGAAAGTTATTATAGTATAGCTTTTATCTTTATTTATTTGCTTTTTTTTAGTACAATTGCAAAGCATTCTGAAGTCTTCAAGATATTGAGGTGTTTTATATTTTTGCCGTTCTTTCCATGCTTTTTCTCCACCCTGCATTAGTATTCTACTCTTTCTGGACATCCAGATGGCATTATTTGTTTTTAGTCTCTTCCTTGAAGGAGGTACAGGGTTATTTAGAATATTTAGAAAAGTTGCATTGAATTAATTTACAGCATCTTCTAATGGGAGGAGAAATTTTAGGAAGTTACAGTAAATAAATGAAAGTGTAGTAATGAACATTTCTGGGTTAAACTTGGAAAGGTTACATGTTGTTTTATAAATATGCAGTTTAACTGGATGTGTGAGATGTCTAGTCATGTAGATTGGGAGATGATCACTGAGAGACCGACATAGTATTTGTGATGGTGTTTTTGCTAGAGTCTGATACTAGAATCTAGTCCAATAGGGAATTTGATGTCTTGCTATAAGATGTGGGCTATTAATTAGTTGTGTGAACCCATATAAGTTCATGCTAGATGTAGAGGAGTTGGGGTTTGTCCAATTAATTGACATTCACATCACCTAGTAGCATTTTTCTTGTGGAAATGTTATGGATATCTAGTGCAGAATGTCTTTCAGTATAGCTGCATTGTCTCCAGGAGGGATGTAAAGGACAATAATACATATTTGTTTATAATTGTGTATTTTGAGGAAAGCAATAAGGAGCTCTGTTGAACTGAATTTTGGTATTGTTTTGCTGTAAGAGGAAATGTGATAGGTGTTGGAAATTATTAAAGCAATGCCACCACCTTTTCTTTTTATATGGTCATTACAGATGATATTATAGCCAGGAAGTATAACTTAGAAGTAATTTATGCTGGGTTTAAGGCAAGTTTCAGTTACAGCAAGAAAATCAGGATTATGTTGCGCAATCCAGGCATGTAGTTCATCAGTTTTATATCTTATGCTTCAAACATTTATTGCAGCAAAAATTAGATCATCAGGGTCAGGGACGTTTTTTTTTTTCTTGGGATAGAGACGTGTGTGGGACAGAATTATCATTGTGTTCACTGTGATAGTGGGGTCAGGATTAGGGTGCACATCTCCTTTTAGAAGGATTTCTAGAAGGGTATTGTGCGCACTTGCTTTTGGAGAGGATTCTTGCACTTAATTTTGGTTTGGTTTGAGTCGAAGTGCAGTTAATCAGTCTGTATTTGGAATAAAGGTAAGAGGCAATATAAAACAGGTTTGGTGCAATGTGTGAAGAGTGTAAAGAGGAAGTATTGATAGGTGGTTGGGACAGAGTTGGAGACATGAGAGATACTGAGTCATGGGAGGATGACAGATGGCACAGTAGGAGGAAAAGAACAGAGGATAAGCTGAAGAGGAGCATAATTAAGTACAGGAATCTGTATTTTATAGATGTCAGGTAGTGGGCAAGTAGTAAAGAAGAAGGAAACAAGATGCTGCAGGGCAGTAGGAGATTTAGTGATGGTGGATTCTGAAAGCTGGTAGAGGACAGGTAAGGAGAGAAGTATTTTCTATAAAAGAGAATTGCATTGTCCTGGTATCTTCTCTGGCATATAATGAATAGAGGAGTATTGTAAGGCTAGACTATAATGATTTGGTCAAAATAAGAAGAAATGGGGGTATATGTGGTAAAAATAAAAGATACAATTTAGAATAGATAGGTAGTATTAGGGAGGGTTATGATTATGAATGGATATAGTGCAAAACAGTACAAGTCCACACGTTTAAAAAATGTAGGGATGTTCATTCAAATCCAGGTCCTAATCGGTATTCATCCACCCCAGATCCAACTCCTCCACAACTTCACAATCAGAATATCACCCTGGTCTTCATTTATTTCACGTAAACCTGGGAAACATCTACAATAAACTTTCTGACATACATGCCAAGATAACCCTACACTCTCCAGATATTCTAGTAGCCACTGAAATCTGTCAACATTCTGAAACAAAAGACACAGAAATTGTACTACCAAGATATCATATTATCAGACAAGATAGGTCTAATAAAAAACAGGTAAAACAGCCATTCTTTTTAAAAACACTCTTTGACATCTCCTAATTTACTCATATAATACCAGATTCCTCTAGCTCTAAAATCCTTTTAACACTACCCAAGCTTACTAAAAATAAAATAAAACCATTGCCATGATAGCCTTATACATTCTCATGGGTAACAATATATCTGCACTTGAAGATATTCTCTCATGGCTGTCTTCAGTATTTCCATACAAAACCACAATACTAAGCAATCTAAATGTATATTTTCAAATCATACACTCCACTTAATAATATGCATCTGTTTAATTTCACTCAGATCGTTACAACTACTAACTGAAATAAAGTCACCAACAGACTAACAAGATATTATCCCATGGCATGCTGTCTGGTAATTTAACTGACCATCTCCCAGTCTATGCTATCAAACACCACAGCAGCAGCCCCAAAATGCACCAGTATAATACAGTAAGAAAAGTCCCTGTCTTTCATACTGAAAGTTTTCTGAACACACTGAGATTATATAACTGGGAATGTCTTGAAATCCCCCTCCCAAATAATACAATAATTTAATTTCTGAATTCAATAATGCATGTTTAGCATTCTCAACTCACTAGCTCCACTTAGAACAAAAATATTAAAGGTCAACCCTACCTGCCCCATGGCTATCCAAAAACACAAAGCAAGTCATGATTCAGAGTGACAAAGTCTGCAAAGCTTGGTCAAGAAACAAAACAGTCATAAATCTGCATGCTTATAGACATCTGAGAAACCAAGCAAAATCTACCATTGCCAAAGAAAACAAAAATAGTACTCCAAACAAAATATGATGCACAAGACTAACTCCAAATCTTTCTAGACCAGGGGTTGGGGTTTGGTATAATGGTTAAAGTGTTTACCTCACAGACACAAGGTACAGGGTTTGATTCTCACATTTGAGGGAAATTGGTTCAGCTTAAAATGGCCCACAAGGGCAGCTAGCCTCATACTTACCTATGAGCCTTACTACCTACCCACTACATACAAAACCTGCCCCTTAAACACCTAACTGTAATGATATCACAGCAAACCAGTTCAATACCTTGTTCATTCAAGCAGGTCTATCTATTATTAATAATGCATGCACTACATTTCCCACCGCTCCAGCTCAAACTAGTAACTATCATGCTATCTTTACTTTCCAGTCAGTATCCACTACAGTCATCAAAACATGTATCCAAAACCTGAAACCTAATTTAGCAGGGGACAACCTGAAAACTGTAGCTGAATCTACTGCTTTACCCTATCTCATGCCTAATCAATCACTCTATATCAGAAATCAAGGTATTTCTACTATGGAAAAAATTATATATTATACCCCTCCACAAGGGTGGACCTTCCACTGACATCTCTAATGTCAAGCCAGTAACTATGTTTAGTGGGCAAAAGTATTTTTTTTTTTGAGGTTTACAAACAGTTGCGCATTATTTAGCCAGGTTTCACCCAAAAAAAAAGGATCGTTAAGTGTGGTCTTGGAGTTTAATGCATGTATATACAACTATTGCAACATTTAATGGAAAATAAACTCCTCCTTGCCAAACAACATGGTTTCTGCTCATATCATAGTACGACTACAGCACTCCTCAATTTTGTCAGTACTGTCAACGCTTACAGAAATGAAAGAAACATGGTCTCTACACCATTTATAAATTTATCCAAAGTACTTTGACATGGCATCCCAACAGAAACTTCTGAAAAACTAGACCCACTAGACTTGCCAACTCCTGGCTTCACCAATTTCATAACTAACTCTCAAATATAACCCAACAGTAAAATGCCAAAATGAATACTCTTCTTGTCAACTAGGCACTATTGAAGTCCCTCATGAATCTATATTAGGACCTCTGCTGTTTAACCTTTCCAATAATGATCTTCACACTGCAGCTTGTCAAGCTAAATTAGCTCAACATAATATGATTCTACTGTGATCCACTCAGCAAGAACTCTTCCTAAACTCCAGACCACACTCAGCAATCCTTTTTTTTGGTTGAAACCTGCCTAAATAATGTGCAACTGTTTATAAAACTAAAAAAAAAATAATTTTACCCACTAAACAACTCTCAAACCAAAAACTTCTTTCATCACTATCTTCATCTGCAATACCATAACCAAACTGGTAGATTAGGCCAAATTACTTGGAGTTATTGTTGATGACCAAATACGATTGAATCATCATATAGTTCAGGTAATAAACAAAACTATGTGCACGAAGAAGGCAAAAACTTTCTTCAGTGACACAGCCAGAAAACAGAGCCTCAACACTCCTACTGCCATCCATGCTCCAGGCTGCTCCAATTCTTATGAATCTACAAACATCACTGCTATCTACATTATAATGTTATCACAAAATTGGCAAATTTGTTGTTAGCTATCACTATAGAGCTCATTGTCTATCCCTTAAGGAACTAAACTGCTTAGAATTACCTCTTCCCTATCATTAATCAAACTTATCGTGGTTCAGAAATTAATTTATAGTCCTGAATCTATTCACTCTTGAGTGTGTCAGCCATTTGATGACATAGTAAACTAAAAGGATCCATCTGCCTCAGTTGGTGGTAGCTCAGATGGATATAAAAGATCCCATAGCACAATTTAAAATAATGAGTAGGGTTAGTGCCCTGGGCAAATTTCCTCTAGTCATTGTGAGTATCCCCCCCTGAGTTCCCCCTGAAAAGAGACCTTGTCTAGTGGGACTAATAGGGTCAACATTGTTAAAATAAACATTCCTGGATAATCAACTTTTGCTATCATTAAAAAAACTATTAATAGCAATTCTGATATAATTACTCAGTAAAGCATAGTCTAAGCATTCAACAAAGAATACAAGTTGCACATGTAATCAAACTGATACAGATTCAGTATTCAGCTCACACTGTTTTTATCACTATCCATAAGACACTTTTGGAAACCACTACTACTCTAAAAACATATGTAGTGTAGAAACAAACCCTCTGGAAAAGTGATTTATCTCTCTGTTCAGTATCTGTGTTTACTAAAAGAACACTATGATCAAAGGGGCCCCAATCAAAGTAATGGACCAAGAAAGCCCCCTACCTAGGCAGCTCCAAGGCAAAGAGGGATAAAGCCCTTTCTGTGCCTCAGATGACCCATGTACAATTAGTGGCATGAGAGCTGGAGGGGTCACACAGGGAGGATAGGATTGAGAGGGGGATGTCAGCTTCTGCATCCTGGAAGAGATGGAGGCAACCTATGCTTGCTACAATAAGCAGTGTACAGGCTAAGTAGGCTTGGTGCTTCATAGGTGGTGCCCTGTTTAGTTGGGAAGCTGACAAAGAGCAGCAACACTTATGCACCTCCCAAGGGTAGCATTTATGTGGAGCTTTCAGGACTGCTCTGAGGGAGAGGGAGTTAGTGCACACTCCCCAGCAGCTGTATGATAATGCATCAGTGTCTTTCATCTCAGCAGTAGCCCTGAGCAATAATCAGATAGATCCCATGGGAGGCTGAGGTGGGTCTGATAGACCCATTGAGTGAGGAGAGGAGCTGGTGGTGACTGATTTTAGCTGCTGCAGAAGAGTTAAAAAAGACCCCAGCCTAACCATATAAATATCCCTTTTATATCTAGCTCTCTATCTGTCTCTTTATAATGTATACATACACACACATATGTGCATACAGAAACACTTCTCAAGTAGATATCATTATAAGAAACATTCCTCATTCTGAGCCTTAGAAAGTCTATATTTCACAGTGTTCTTCACCGAGGAGTTTGGCACCTATGAGGGGGGTTGGGAGTAGGTATAACAGTTCATACCTCTCTTAGTGCAAGAAATCTGAGCAAAGCCCAAATAATGTGGGATAAAGGCCCAGAAATAGTGTTAAGTTTTAAATATTTTCTTATAAACTGAGAAAGTTGATAGAATAACAGTTTTGGCATTAGTGTGCATTTTCTGGGAGGTATGAAGTCTGAAATTCAAATTTCTGCCCTTATTTAGTGACTTTAATCTTCAATGGTTTGCCAGAAGATCATACATTTTACAAATAACAGACCAAAAATATCAGGCAAAAACCTTGACATTTTGTGAAAATCTGGACAGTTGAGAGGCATGGGGCTTACCTCACAGACACAAGGTACATGGTCTGATTCTTACCTTTCAGGGAAATTGGCTAGGCTTAAAATAATTTTCAAGGGCACCTAGCCTAGTACTTACCTATGAAACTATATTCACTGTTAAGAAATATTTTAATAAATATCCATGGTAAATAAAACTGAATGATACTGAATAATTTTACTTCATCAAACTATTTTTAAGCATGAACAAATAACTATGTAGTAAGCCTCCTAGTTGAAGTCATTGTCAGTTGTTCCACATATTGCCCATTAATTCCACATTTTGAAAGATACTCCCCGTGATTCATGAAGCTTGGCGCAAGGACGGCGTTAGCCTTGCGCCGACTGTGTGGTGTAGAGATGGCGCAGCAGCACCATATGCATATTAATGAAGGTGCGCTGCCACAACGTCCATATGCACAGGAAACGTGCACGAGTGCAGGGGGTGTGCCTAAGTGCTGCATGGAGGCATGAACATGTCAGCTGCAGACACGCAACCTAAAATGCTGACTAGTATAGCCTGCCTCTAATAGTAATCGCTTCTGTCAGTGTCCATGGATACTGAAATGTGTGCAAAGAATA
Source organism: Protopterus annectens (assembly GCF_019279795.1). NCBI lineage: Eukaryota > Metazoa > Chordata > Ceratodontiformes > Protopteridae > Protopterus > Protopterus annectens. Next base: position 267,428,291 of record NC_056745.1, on the reverse strand, counting down.
CAAGACAGTTCTGCGAACACCAAAATAAAAAGTAAACACAAAAGCACGTAGCTGAATATTGAGTCCCCGTCCCTCGAACAAATGACATTTAAAACCTCATGCCCATATTCCATTGTAGTGTTGATTGTTATACTAAGTGGAAGCGAAATGCAGAGTGTTTGCGCACTGCTGCCCTTTGCTAAGCCTAGCCCAATGGTTAGGGTTACCACCTGTCCCACTTTGTGAGGGACAGTCCCTCTCTGGGCAGTTGTGTCCTTACCAAAAATATTAAAAACGGCAAATGTCCTGCAATTGTAGGACATAATTATGTCCCATATTTTGTGTAATAGTTGCATAAAATATTTATTTCTGTATCTAAAATACCTAAATGTTACAAGAAACAGAATAAGCAACTAAACTGCTACAAGAATAAGCTTTCATTTAGCCATGAAAGTAAAGTTCTATCCTTTTTACTGACCGTGGGTATGCGTTGGCCTGTAAAATCTGATGTGTGTCCCGAAAATGTCCCACTTTGGCCATTTGAAAAGGTGACAACCTACCAATGGTCAGAGCATTTGCTCAATATCTGCCCATTCGTGGTCCAAGTCGTCCTTATCTGGATGGCCCAAAGATGAATGGGTATTATCCAGGTCTACCTACCATGTCATGAAAGATAAGTATTTGCATGTACCTATGTGCATGAATTACAGCATGTGGAAGATCAAATAAGCTAGGGTTGTCCTCACAACCATATTGGTACCAGAGATATGTAGAGTACGCAATGTGTTCTGCTGTCTGTGCCATGGGCCATCAACCAGAGAAGGGATGGATGATGTGTTTGTGGAATATGGTGGGGTGACAGGTAATGTAATAATTCACCAAGGGGAGACTGGGTCAGATGTACAATAGGTGAACTGGAGGTGTACGAGGGAGGAGTGGGTGACTCAGAAAGGAAACCAAAGAACATACATTCACATCCGCAATACACCCTGACAGGCCATACTGCAGAACACAGTCTGACAAACATATGAACATTAAACAGTGCAATACACATGTACAGAAACATTACCAGCTCACACCCACATAATAGTCTGGCCTCAAGTGAGCCATCCAACCCCAACACACCTGGATACATAATTGAATACCCATCATCCCCTCCACAGCACACCACCCCCCTTGCTGAACATCCACCAAAACCATCCATACTCGGGCTGCTAGCTTGGCACAGCCATATCTGCACATAGTGCCCCCTACCCATATCTAGTAGGCAGTCTCACCCTAAGCAGTTTCAGGCTTGCAAACTAGGTATCCCTTGCATATATAACCCTCCCTCATTTTCATAAAGCCAAAAGAATTGGAGTCATTGGCATCCACAATTTTTGGACATCATGGGATAAGTGTCTGTTCTAAAGATTAGACTTGGTGGCACGGCATGATGTCCAGCCCCGTAGACATCCGAACACAAGTTGCATTAGCAGTAGTTGTCCACAACCCTGCTCAGCCTCCAGCCAGTCCTGCAGAACCTACGACCCGGGATTAAACAGCTGACTGTGATGCACATCTCCACACGTGCATTATCGGGAATATATATCTTTCACATGTTCCCATGAAGCTTACCCGTAGCCATATTCCAAATAGTACATGTCCTCAAATTGTATACCCCTTCCAGGTTCCTCGTTGTAATGATGCACACAACCCCTGTATACAAACGGTACAGGTACCTCCCATATG